>NC_090329.1:98394573-98694573 GCF_035084215.1 Heptranchias perlo | reverse complement strand
AGTGGACATAAGGTTTTGTCCCACCCAATATATTTAAATTTACTGACCCTGGAATTTAGGATGGTGTTTTGCATCAGGCCGGTGGTTGGGCAGGAGTCACACTTAACTGGTAGCAGACTGTGGGACTTGGAATTTTAGGACCTCTGAATTTTGTTCCATTTTTTTTATAAACTGATAACCATGTCCAACCCAATATACTTATTGCTGAATTACATTTTTCTCCAATGTTTTAAAAATGTGAATCGCAACATTGATGCACTTTTAATAATCCACCCACTGTATATAGCCCAATTTAAAGCTCAGAGTACGATTAAATGTTACAAGAGTGGGAAATGAGTACAGACTGTCAACACATTTATTTTCTGTCCCTGCAGGTCTGTGATTATAACACACCAATTGTAATAGACACTGGCTCTGGTCTGATGAAAGCTGGTTTTGCAAATCAGGAACTACCAACTACTATATTTCCAACAGTAATTGGACGACCCAAATATGAGGTAAATATTGCTGGCAATGAGCACCCAGACTAATCGTAAACTTTATTAAGCACATTTTATGAAAGGAAGTCTTTATACAGTGCCAGATTTTGCAGCATACTTAACATCAGCCTTTACGGGAGCTAACTTTTATGTTAAAAATTACTCTACTTGAATCTGTTCCAATTTACTGGTTTCTCAAGTAGGCTTTACAGCATTTAGCCATAAAATGTAATGAGGTTGCAATTAATGGCCTTAGTTTGACAAATTCTGTTACATGATGCCAAGGTACCTTCCAGGTTGAATCTATTGATTAGCCTGATTGCTCTTCTGGGAAATTTGTTTTACCTGGCCATTTAAAAAAAATGTTATTAACAGATCTACTTCTTAATTCAAAAGTTGTTTAAATTTCTGTTGATTAGAATTTAAATTGTGCAAAAAATGCCTCCTGTGCCATTTTATTAAAATTGCTTAATTTGAACTGTACTTTTTTTTTACAGTGTATTGACTAATTTATATCTAGGAGTGGATTGCAGGCTGTAATTCAGAGATCAGAGGTGAAAGGCCATGGTCTAATCCATTGCATCACTGAGTTTCCCCTCCCCCTCCTCTTTATTTAGCTCATAGTTTGGAACTTATAGAATGGGGTGAGAATTAAGGGCCTCAGTTTGACCTTAAATTCTGTTGATGTGCCTCGATCATTGGATCTAAGCTCTTGTGTCTTTGTGTCTTCCATGCCCTTGATTTGCTGGCCACAAGTGTGATGAGTTTTACTAGCACTCAGCTGGATTAATAGTTGTGATGTCTTTGAGGCAGAGCTTGATGGAGAGGGGGAGGAGGCAATACCTAGATATTCTTACTCTTGATTAACTGCTGTAGTGTAATTTATGAGCTAAAACACATTTAGTGCATTTCTTTACTGGTGCACACATAGGAACAGGAGTAGGCCATTCAGCCCCTCGTGCCTGCTCCGCCATTTGATAAGATCATGGCTGATCTGTGATCTAACTTCATATACCTGCCTTTGGCCCATATCCCTTAATACCTTTGGTTGCCAAAAAGCTATCTATCTCAGATTTAAATTTAGCAATTGAGCTCATATCAATTGCCGTTTGCGGAAGAGTTCCAAACTTCTACAACCCTTTGTGTGTAGAAATGTTTTCTAATCTCGCTCCTGAAAGGTCTGGCTCTAATTTTTAGACTCTGCCCCCTACTCCTAAAATCCCCAACCAGTGGAAATAGTTTCTCTCTATCCACCCTATCTGTTCCCCTTAATAGCTTATAAACTTCGAAACTCTAGAGAATACAACCCCAATTTGTGTAATCTCTCCTCGTAACTTAATCCTTGAAGTCCGGGTATCATTCTAGTAAACCTACGCTGCACTCCCTCCAATGCCAATATGTCCTTCCGAAGGTGCGGTGCCCAGAACTGCTCACAGTACTCCAGGTGCGGTCTAACCAGGGTTTTGTATAGCTGCAGCATAACTTCTGCCCCCTTGTACACTAGTCCTCTAGATATAAAGGCCAGTATTCCATTTGCCTTATTGATTATTTTCTGAACCTGTTCATGTAGTAAACAGCGAGGAGGATAGTAACAGACTTCAAGAGGACACAGACAGGCTGATGGAATGAACGGACACGTGGCAGATGAAATTTAGCACAGAGAAGTGTGAAGTAATGCATCTTGGCAGGAAGTATGAGGAGAGACAATATAAACTAAATGATACAATTCTAAAGGGGATGCAGGAACACAGAGACCTGGGGGTGTATGTGCACAAATCTTTGAAGATAGGAGGACAGGTTCAGAAAGGATTTAAAAAAGCATACGGGATCCTGGGCTTTATAAATAGAGGCAGAGTACAAACGCAAGGAAGTTATGTTGAACCTTTATAAAACACTGGTTCGGCCACAACTGGAGTATTGTGTCCAATTCTAGGCACTGCACTTTAGGAAGGATGTGAAGGCCTTAGAGAGGGTGTAGAAAAGATTTACTAGAATGTTTCCAGGGACTTCAGTTATGTGGATAAACTGGAGAAGTTGGGGTTGTTCTCCTTAGAGCAGAGACAGTTAAGAGGAGATTTGATCGAAGTGTTCAAAATCATGAAGGGGTTTAGATAAAGTAAATAAAGAGAAACTGTTCCCATTGGCGGAAGGGTCAAGAACCAGAGGACACAGATTTAAGGTAATTGGCAAAAGAACCAAAGGCGACATGAAGAAAGACTTTTTTATGCAGCGAGTAGTTATGATCTGGAATGCACTGCCTGAAAGTGTGGTGGAAGCAGATTCAATCGTGGCTTTCAAAAAGGAATTGGATAAACATTTGAATGAAAAAAACTTGCAGGGCTACGCGGAAAGGGCAGGGGACTGGGACTAACTGGATTGCTCTTAAAAAGAGCCGGCATGGGCTTGATGGGCCGAATGGCCGCCTCCTGTGCAGTAACCATTCTATGAACTCCCCCCCCCCCCCCCCCCCCACGCCCCCACCCCCCCCCCCCCCCCCAATCCCAGCACCACCACCTTCCTTGCTATAATCTCTTCCCTTCTGTCCTTACTTTCCCTTTCTACTGAGTGACTCCTCATCTTCAGTAATTTCAACCTGTATCTAATTTCACCATTCCCCACCTCCTCCAATTTCCCTGTTCTTCTTTCTTCTCTCAATGTCGCCCTCCGTAGAGGCGGCCCCATCCACATTCACAGCCATTTCTTTGACCTTGCTTTCACTCAAGACCTGGTAACCTCCAGTTTCACATTGATCAACCCGGTCTCTCCACATCATTTCATCAACTCTTTCACTATATTCATCCTTTTACCTGCCTTTAACCCCTCCACTGTCTCTTTCTACCCCTAAGGGGAAAAAAACTCTAACTCTCTTACCAGCACATTCTCCAACTCCCAATGTCCTCACCTCTCTGGCTTCCACATGCACTGACATTGATCTCAATCAAATCTGCTCAACAACTCTCAATCTGCCTGATTTTTTTTTTATTTCCACCAAATGATGGTCTCCTAGGTCCACCAATCCCTGATATAGCAACTAGCTCTGTGGTCTCAAGTCTGTGGGCAGAGGGTTAGACTGTATGATTCCCACCTGGCTGCATTCTCCCAGATCTTTCTGGACCACTTCAAGCCTCAGGCCCATCTCTGTCCTCTGAAGCTCCCTTTTTTAAACATTTTGGGGGTTAAAGTCGCAAAATGGAGGATAGCCCATCCATTTGGGAAAAAAAATGGGGCAGAATGTAGAATGGATTGCCGTTGCACTATCATCCGTTTTGCCCCACCGTTCAAGATCAATTTCACCCGTGTAATATCTGAAAGTAACAGCCTGTCTGTAATGCCACAGCAACCTGTTTTACAATCCTGTTTATTTTGTCTTCAGAATGTTTGTAGTGGGAGGAATCAGCAAGATGTTTATGTTGGCCATGATGCTCAGCACATGCGAGGCGTTCTTTCCTTGCACTACCCATTAGAACATGGAATTGTGACCAACTGGGATGAAATAGAAAAGGTACGCATGGGTGAAACAGACTTTACGTTGGCAGCTATGGATTTCAGAATATTTACCAAAGCTTAATGGGGAAAGACACTTACACATTCAGACCACTGAGTTAGTCGGCCAGGGCAGCAACTGACCTGGGTTAGTGAGGTGGATAAAATCAGTCAGGGTTCCCACTCCTGATTGCTAGGCACACATCCCGACTGGAAAGTGCATGGATGTTGGACATTTGAGCATGTAAATTCCAATTGGTGAAGTTCACATAGAATTGCATAACTATCTTGTGCTGCATGGCTGTATCTAATTTCAAACGAGTTGACAACTGTGTAAACATATTGTACATAAGAATCTATGAGGGGAATTAAGCTTTCCTTGAACTTCACCAGTTGAAATTTCTACACTTAGGTGAGGATGGGATTGGATTCGGCTGTGACGCACCCCACAGTAAAATAGCCAGCCAACACTCAACTCAAGGCATAGCCATTTGATGAGGTATTGGACAGCCGTGGTCACCCATTTGGAACCATAGCCCAGTGAAAGTCAGCACCTTTGAGAAAGGAGGAGAACGTAATGTAAGCATAACAGATTGAGATTTAGATTTGATTCTAGGGTTTTCATGTGGAATGCTTAATTTGGTTCTTATGTTATCTTACATACACCAACTCAGTTAACCCATTTAACTCTTAGCTCACCCCAAAGATGTCATAGGTTTAACAAGATACTGTTTTGGCTAATAATTCCTTTTTTACACTGTTTCTGTGTTGTGCAAACAATTCTGGCTTTCTTTGATGCACTTGTGCTAACCTCTGACCACACCTTGAATGAGTCACCTGTAGTACTCTCTTTGGTTGTCTTCCTAGTTTAACTTTGGCTAACACCTTCCATGCAGTTGCACAATTATACTATAATTCTTTCAACTGCCACAACCATTGCTTGAATCCTCTGAGCAGATTTTGAACACAACCTAACACTTGGTTTACAGATGTCTTTCTCATGAAACTTCTCTTCTCTTTACTTCTCTGAACACTAATTTCCAGAATCAAGGCAAGACCCTCCCCATTTTAGTTTATCTGATCCATTTAATCCCACTTCAGTGAATTTAGACATTTTACTAAAACTATACAAACATACTTATCCAAATAAGCATTTATCATTGAGAATAAGCACTTTGTCAATAAATTCAATTGCAAGTTTCTGCTGTTCAGAAGGATCCTTTATTGAGAAAGCCTTTGCTTACCAGAATCCCCCGAAGTCAACAGTTCAACCAAGGACCAAGCCTCACAACATAGTTCAGAAGTTCTCCTTTTCCTCGCTTATATTACCCTATAGTGTCAGCTTAGCACAGCTTTTCATACAACTGGATTAAAAATAAATGATAAAATATTGTTCTTCTACCCATCTCTAATCGTACATTATGGCCAAAACTGTAAATTTTACAAGAATTAATTTTGTATCACATGATTTTCAGAAGTGATTTATTTTTAAATGTTCCACCCTCTCAAGTAGAAAATGTAGCAATCCTTCATCTGTTCTGAAATGCTGATAGGGGTGGGAGCAGGCTCGTGTGGAGCATAAACACCGGCATGCACCAGTTGGGCCGAATGGCCTATTCGTGTGCTGTAAATTCTATGTAATTGTCCATTACAAAATAACATGACTGAAATGAGTCAAACTCTGGCTTTGATAGAAATATTTTTGGGACATTATGTAAACCTTATGATATCCTTGTTTAACTTTTAATTTTAAATAGCATATAGAGAATGATTTCATTACTGTAGACCTATTGAGAAAGCATTCATAGAGGTATTCCAAATAAAAAGAAATATAATTTATGGCATCAATCAAAATTCAGTACTGCAAAAATGTATTTTTGCTGCTTACTTTAGAGATTGTCTATCTCACTCCTCCTATCATCCCAAAAAGGATAAGAGCAGCAATGTCATGGGATGCCATCACTTCCAAGATCCTCTCCAAGTTGCACACCATCCTTACTTGGACATATATCGCCATTCCTTCATTCTTGCTGGGTGAATATCCTGCAATTTCCAACCTACCACCATTGTCGGAGGACCATCACCACAACAGCAGCAGTTCAAGATGAAGGCCCACCACTACCTTCTCAGCGCAACTAGGAATGAGCAATAAATGCGGCTTTGCCAGTGGAGCCCACATTCTGAGAACAAATAGAAAAAACTTGGAATTTATAAAGTATCTTTCACGTCCTCCGGACAACCCCAAAGTGCTTCACAGATAATTAAGTCATTATTATTCAGGCTAACACAGCAGCCAATTTGCACACAGCTCCCACAAACATCAAATGAGATAAATGACCAATTATTGGCTGAGGGTTAAATATTGGCCAGGACACTGTGGGGGTGGGGGGGCTCTCCTGCTCTTTTTCGAAGAACATCAAGAAACGTTTGCATACTGAACAGGGCCTCAATTTAGTATCTCACCTGAAAGACAGCATCTGCGACAATGCGGCACTCTCAGTACTGCAAAACCTGTCAGCCTAGAGTATGCGTCCAAATTCATAGTGGGGCTTGAACTCCCAACCTTCTGATTCAGAGGTGAGAGTGTTAACATGGAGCTGTGTTGACAGCTAAAGCACATTTTATTGAATATGGTTTGATGGAAATAATAATGGATTAATGATAAATATATTTATTTCAGATCTGGCATCATACGTTTTATCAGCAACTCCACGTTGACCCAGAAGAGCACCCAATCCTCCTGACAGAGGCAGCCATGAACCCACACCAGAACCGAGAGCGAATGGTTGAAATCATGTTTGAAGTCTTTAATGTGCCTTTTTCGTATGTGGCAATGCAAGCTGTCTTAGCACTTTATTCTTCAGGGAGAACTACAGGTATACATGTGTTTTTTTTAAATCTGCATATTCACAATGAGGAATGGAACTCTTCCTCTTGGAGACACCCACTGTCAACATCAGGGGTATGCTAAATACCACCAGGTCAGCATAAATAGGAAGATGGTTTGCTCCATGAAGAGATGGGAAGGGCATGCGAGATCTGGAAAGTTATTTTAATGGGAAACTTCTATCAACCGAATGTAAACCAGGAAAACCAAAGTCATTTAGAGTCAGAGTTTTCTGTTATGTTTATCAATAACAACACCTCGCATTTATGTATTGCCTTTGATGTAGAAAAACACCCCAGAATTCTTGGTAGCTAACTAATGTTCTGAAATATACTGTTACAAGAGTTGATACCATTTCCAACATTTTCTACGCCCGAAACTACTAAATCTTAAGCACTGTCTGAATTATCTTTTTTTTCAAATGACAGGTATAATCTTGGACTCTGGAGATGGAGTCACACACACTGTACCGGTGTATGAAGGGTATAGCCTCCCTCATGCCATACAACGCTTAAATCTGGCTGGTCGAGATCTGACAGAATATCTTAAAAAGGTGTGTAAGATTTTTACTTTTGAATAAACAGAAGATCTAGCAGGTTGGGTGGGAGCACCATCACCATAAGGACTGGAGCAGTTGAAGGAGAGCACCCACCACCATCACCTCAGAGCAACTAGGGACGTGGCTTTGCCGGAATCACCCACATCCCAAGAACTCATTTTTTTAAATGTTTGCTTCCCACTCTGTAATTGCATTCATTGGCCTTGGTGTAAATTAATTCTATAATTCATCGTCATAACTTTGTGATCTTTTTACTAATCCAGTTTTGCTTTATAGTCAGACTTGCACATAACAATCAATCTTGTCCATGTGCGGTTCGAAGACAGAAAAAAGAAAGTGCTTGCACTTTATAAAGAGCCTTATCAAATCCTCGCGACATCCTAAAGCACTTTACAGCCAAGTAATTATTTCTGAAATGCAGTCACTATTATGTAGTCAAATTGTGAATGGAAAACTTGTGGCCCTTCCCTGAAGTTGGGGAAGGTGTGTCGAGGACAGGGAGTAAAATTCCAGTGGGTGGGTTGAGTGCTGAGCCGAGTGTGCTTACGACCAGAAAAGATTACGGTGGCAATGCCATTTATATTTGCACCCAGTGGCACTGCTGCACAGCAAAACACATCTTCATAAGAACATAAGAAATAGGAGCAGGAGTAGGCCAATCGGCCCCTCGAGCCTGCTCCGCCATTCAATAAGATCATGGCTGATCTGATCCCAACCTCAAATCTAAATTCATGTCCAATTTCCTGCCCGCTCCCCGTAACCCCTAATTCCCTTTACTTCTAGGAAACTGTCTATTTTTGTTTTAAATTTATTTAATGATGTAGCTTCCACAGCTTCCTGGGGCAGCAAATTCCACAGACCTGAGTGAAGAAGTTTCTCCTCATCTCAGTTTTGAAAGAGCAGCCCCTTATTCTAAGATTATGCCCCCTAGTTCTAGTTTCACCCATCCTTGGGAACATCCTCACCACATCCACCCGATCAAGCCCCTACACAATCTTATATGTTTCAATAAGATCGCCTCTCATTCTTCTGAACTCCAATGAGTGGAGTCCCAATCTACTCAACCTCTCCTCATATGTCCACCCCCTCATCCCCGGGATTAACCGAGTGAACCTTCTTTGTACTGCCTCAAGAGTAAGTATGTCTTTTCTTAAGTATGGAGACCAAAACTGTATGCAATATTCCAGGTGCGGTCTCACCAATACCTTATATAATTGCAGCAATACCTCCCTGTTTTTATATTCTATCCCCCTAGCGATAAAAGCCAACATTCCGTTGGCCTTCTTGATCACCTGCTGCACCTGCATACTAACTTTTTGATTTTCTTGCACAAGGACTCCCAGATCCCTTTGTACTGCAGTACTTTCCAGTTTCTCGCCATTAAGATAATAGCTTGCTCTCTGATTTTTCCTGCCAAAGTGCATAACCTCACATTTTCCAATATTGTATCGCATCTGCCAAATCTCCGCCCACTCATCCAGCCTGTCTATATCCCCTTCAGGTGGTTCTCTATTTCTCCGGAGGCAGCAGTGCTGTATTGGAAAATGGCCATAAGCTATTCTGGTTATATGTCAAGAATATGTTTATACCAGCACTTGTATACAGCGGGAGTGAATGGAAATTAAACCTTGAGATTGTATTGCATTTATTAAGGCTCTATTGTAAGAGAAGTACTTTCCTTTGCAATTTGGTGTTCTACTCCGTAAATAAAAGTTAATGTTAAGTACCTTTCTGGTTTTCCAGCTATTGAAAGAAAGGGGCTACTCATTTAATACTACTGCAGAACGGGAAATTGTCCAAGATATCAAGGAGAAGCACTGTTATGTTGCTGGAGACTTTGAAGCAGAACTGGGCAGCTCTGAAAGTGGTGGAGAACTACACTACACATTGCCAGATGGACAAATAATTACTATAGGAAATGAGAGGTTCAGGTAACTTACAAAGAATATGAACTTACCTCTGCTGTTTAGTGGCATAATGAGATGTGACATAAAGTTAGGAAAATGGAACAAATGTTCTTTGAATCCTACATGTGCAGGGGCTATGAACATTCTCAGTGTTACTCATGCTTTTGATACAGCAGACATCTGGGCATCGATTCGAACCCCCCCCATCCCCGGGGGTGGTTAAAATATCAGGGTCGGCCAACCTGACCCCATTCCCGCCTCTTTAAATTTTAAAGTGCAGAAATCAGGCCATTGACGAGGTTCTCGTAAAAGGCAGGCAGGGGCCTAATTAACATACCAAAGTCATGGCCTGATGACTACATCAGCGACACGACTTAAATTTGATGGTAAATGAGAGGAAGGCCCGACCTGTGTGATTCCTGGCAGCTGATCCGAGGTGGGAGATGCCGATTTCCCTAGTTAAGTGGCTCTTTTAGCATTCCTTTTGGGCCAGGATGAGAAGAATGCTCCTCCCCAGGCCCCTCAAGGAAGCCTTCAGCCTACCCACCCCCACCCCAACCTTCCCGATTGCTGCCCAGAGCTGATGATTCCTTCCTCCTGCCGTCCAGGCTGTCCACTCGGAGGCCCTGCCGTTAAGATCGGCAGGTCCTAAACGTTCCCAACCTTGCTGGATTCTTTCGGCCGATTTCGACCTCCCCCGCACCCTCCTGACTCCCCTTTAATATCGGGACCCTCGTGCTAGCATGGTTAGCTGCTTTATGGGTTCATATCTGTAATTCCTTTACATGATGTGTTATCAATCTCCACCATACAACCACAGGATCAGGCCACTCACTTTTTGTTGCGAAATGAAGGGAAAAAAGTCAGGAGAACCATCCTTGTACTGTGTTCATGCACCTTCTAGCTGTCTATTCAGAGTGGCACCAACGAAGCAAATGGTGCACGGCAAAAGGAGACAAAAAAGAGGAAGGAGAAGAAGTAAAGGGAGTCTTTTCCCCCTCAGCAAAAAAGACATGGACGTGGAAATTGGTTATAGCTCGTTTCTGGGCTAGATATAGTAGTGATGGCTTAAAAATTCGGAATGGAGCAGGCCCGGGTCCTGCTGCACTCACTTGAAACCAATTTCTGCAAGGGGGTCTAAAACAGGCGTTGGGCCCCTCATTTACACGTGTACGGGGCTTAACCTGTTTATGCAGCCGCCTAGGACACCTGCAAAGCCGCCTTTACCAATATGACTTCGTGAATAACGCAGGCACAGATCGGACGCGGGGCGTTGCACCCCGGAATTGACCCTTTTTGCCCTCATTTTCCACCCAGAGAACGGGTGCAACGAGGAACAATTTGTACCCCATGATGTTTTTGGACTTGTAGAGGTACCGAGTCCCCCATTTCAGGATCGTTCTGAATTTGAAGACAGTTTGAATTAGCATAAAAAGCTTGCGTAGCAATCCTTTTTCCCACCTGCAAGGCAAGAACTGTGACTGATCATGTAATACAGATTAATAATAGTCTGCTTCTGTCCTCTCTCTGTCAAACATTTTTGCATAATAGAACTCATTTGTTTGTAGTAGATTGAATGTTGAATTTTAGATCAAAGTCAAATTGTTTCCATTTTCTATTCATTGAAAAATGTTATTGGAAAAATGATTAGAAACATTTCTATTGAAGATGAAATCAGCAGCAGTTCTATGTAATTTTCCCTGAATGTAAAATTGATGAGTGCTTCTATCCACAAGCTGAAGTTCTATGATGATCGTAGTTTTATATCTGCCTTAAAATCTCAAAGCTTCAAGTGTTCTGCTGGGTTCAAAGCTGTCTTTGAAGCTCTGCTCTGTGCCTTACAGTAAGCCTAGGTCAGTCCTCAATACCTAGTGATGTGCAATGTGGTAGCAGGAATGAATACTGCGGCTCTGTTTTATACTGTGCATTCTAAGCTTGAAAAGATTTTTAAAAAATTAGACCTTGCATGTATTTTCTTAAAACATTGAAAATTAAACAAGTCATTTTGCACGTAGAGTCCCCACTGCTTATACCGGGCGTGTTCATGCGAACGCGATTTGTCCGCTATACGCGATGGCCAGTATAACAGGGTAGCGCTGTAATATGGTGTAAAAGTCCTCCATTCCTTTCTGTTTTTGCTGAGTGACCAATCTTAATGAAACTTTCTCTTTCTTTAACTCTCTCTCTTTCTCTCCTACTCATCCTCAATGCAGCCCAAAAAGTTGGTTGTCTTTCTTGCTGCAGGCAAGCACTGGTCTGAGTTTCTGATGATTTATTCTCCATTTTTCCCATCATTGCAGGGGAGATAAAGAAAAGGCATTGAGTTTTCTATTGGTGATAATCTGACACAAAATCTGTACAATCGTTTAATTTTATAGAGGAGTGGCCCACTCTAATCCGGTTTCCAGCCTGTGTATAACACGGGTGAGTAGTTTAGTCCAGGATTGCTCCCAGTTCTGTAATCCCATCTTTGGCCAACGACTGTACAGATTAACACACTTTTAAATAGTCAGGTCAGGGCAGGTTGTTGCCCTGAGCCCAAATTACTCCGTCTGGAGAAATTGACGCAAAACTGATTCTAACATGGAATTAAATTTCAATTCTGTACTTCACATAATCCACCTAATTTAATTCAATATAATCTGAGTTCAATAGAAATAAAGTTCCATAATGTTCAGTGTGAAAAAGGAAGATAACAATTCATTAAATTGTCAGAGACCCTTAATACAGCTGTTTCTGCCTGAAATAATAGGAACACTTAAATTTCCAAAATCGTCAACTTTCAAATTGACGTTAATGCAGATGGATAATGGTTATCGCTTTTTGGACAACTGTCCGTTTTAAACATGGACATTATAAGTGGTGGGGACTGTAATAGCTTTTGTTGTGTATTTGTTTTAAATTCTAAACAGTCAACACAAACTGGATTCACAACTGTCATTCCTTGCTGACTTGTGGACTGTGCATATTTCAATCACGGGAAATGGGAAGATAGAGTTTTCCACTCTAAACACACACTTTTACAAGTCAATTTTTCATTTCTGCAACTAATCTGCAATATTGTAGCAAACTAATCGTGTTCAATGCTTTACAAACAACTTCCTGCCATAATAGAGCCCAATTAGTCAAAAGATCACAGTTGTGTTGTTAGTTTGCCCTGAAATGTATTTTAAGGATTTGAATTAACAATTAGTTTTATTTTTAATCTCTTGTGCTGTTGTCAGGCTCCATGATAACATGGATGTTATTCTATCTGACTTAACTAATCCATTGTACGACCACTAGTGTGTGGGGATGTTTAGTGCTTTTGTTCTCAAAGCCTGGACATTGCTGTCAGTGCATTATGCCAGTGGCAATTGTTTGGGATGTGGCTCGTCGGGTAGATTTTTAACCGATTGGTAGCCGATCAAAGCACCTAGTCATCAAAGTCTAGAAAATGCTGATGCCATAAAACATTATGCCTGTAGCAATTATGTGCTGTATGTGAACAGAGAAGAGTTAGCAGAGATGTCAGATGGCATCAGGAATGTACTGTCTGCACCTTCTGTTATGCACCTCCAATCGCATTGGGCACAGCTATCTGGCAGTGACTGAGGAGCACTGCCTCTGGATTCTCTAGTTTAGCGGGGAGGCAGTTAAAGTGCTGGTCCATCTGCTTACAGAATACCTAATGAAAAACTCAAAACACGCGTATGGTATTGTCAGTGGCTCTCAAGGTAACCATGGCCGTCAATTTTTATATATCCAGCTCCTTTCAGACTAACACAAGAGACAATGTCAGGAAGTTTGCTGTTCACAGAAGTATTAAGGTGCATTATTCAGAAGGACTAATGACGTCTTCATTTTCACAACTGGTCAACAGCAGCAATGTGAGTGAGTAACATAATTCAACACAACTGCTGCTTTTCCAGAGACTGAAGGATCATCACCTGCACCCATGATGCCATTTGAACTCTTGGGCACAATGCTGCATTCTGGATGACACGAAAGGGACTGTATCTCAATGTGGACAAAGCATGTGACTACTAGACAGAATCTTGTAGGGCAACGTCTCAGGATCCTTGGATGTATCCTGTCAGACCCTGGCATTTTGTCCGCTTTTAGCTTAACCTACTTCGCTAATACATATCTTTTATTTATTATGATATCTCTCATCTTACTGTTAACCAATTCAAGATTTACTTCCTTCTCTTTTTTTAAGAATTGAAGCGAAGTACTTGTTATCCAATTTCCATTTATCCTCCACTAACTCACTATCCACTCCTCTCAGGCTGGTGGGGAGGGGGGAGGGTGGTCCCAGCTCACATTTAACAATACTCGTTTTACTGAGAGTTTTTCATGAATGACACTCTTGAATCTGCTACCTGGGAGTGTGAGGGAATGGTCCATCAATAACTGACCCACCCATTTTTGTTTACCTTTGTAGGAAGACTTGGATCTGGATTTTCTTCTTCTATCCCATCCCAAATCAAGCAGTGTAGCAGGAAAATGAGGCGATGGAGGCTACTGCCACCCCTTGTCCTGACCTGGATTTTCTTTGCCTCACCCCCGATGGGACTACCACTGGCCACCCTTTCCCACCCACCATGTGTAAATACTGAGGGGGAGATGGGGTCTGGCATCCCGGTCTATTATCCTCCCACCCCCCCCCCCCATTCTGAATTCTGATTGCTGCTCCCTAGACTGACAGGTGACTGTAGAGTGGATCTAGCACAGGCACCTCCCTGCATTTTGGCTCCAAAACCTCACCTCCTTAGAAAAACATTTTTTCCTTATCCTCTCCGGGACTCCTCTGCCCCGTTAAATAGCCGGCTGTCTGTTCAGGTGCTGCAGTAGCACTCCCGCTGCAGCATTGCCAGGAAACTTATTTATTGGCGGCAGGGATCCTGCCAGGAACCAACACTGAATGGCAAATGACTCCCAAACACAGGAAAATGGGTCAGGGTTGTGGCAGGGTCGGAGGGGCAGAAGTTCTACCCAGCCATTACCTTACCAAGAAAAGGGAAATCTAACCCCCGGTCCCTTTGTAAACACAACTGAGATGGGAATTCAGCCAGGTGGGAGAATCAAATATGCATCTCTCTGCTACATGGCACGATGCATTGGTGCTATAGTACATAGTCCCCATCCTGCTTGTGGTGAGAAACTTTCAAGAGCTGAGATTTGATGTTACAAACTCTAATTCTTAGTGAGAAATGCTGTGCTAGAATTTGAAATGTTAAGTGCAAGATGATTGTACTATGAACATATAAATTCAGTGTGACTTTTTTTTTCCTATTCCAGGGCTCCAGAGATCTTGTTTAGACCAGAGGTGATTGGAAAAGATCACTATGGAATTCATGAGAGTCTTCTCCGCTCCATTATTCTCTGTGACGTAGACCTGAGAAAAACATTTGCTGCAAACATCATTCTTTCAGGTAAATTGGCTGGCCGCCTGCTTCAAGATCAAATGGAAATTCAACCATGTCACTTAGTACAGCAGTGGTATATACATTATAGCATTTTGTTGATTCTTTGGAGGCATTATCTTCATGAAAAAGATTTGGCAGGTTGTTTTTGTTTTTATGTAATCTTTCAGCAGTTCATGGTAGTGAAGCATTTACCTGCCTCATTTTGTATTACTATTCTGGTCAAGAATCATGCAGTTAGAATGTTAAAGAACAATAACTTCACAGACAGTCCAAAAGTGGACTTAATTACCTTACTCCAGTTACAGTTACAGGTTGAGCTGTCCGCCTGCACCACAGAATATCATCCTGTCATGATTCAGGAATTTTTGACCACTTTTCCAAAGAAAGGATTTGGAAGAGGAGCTCCTGTTAATGCTTGGTTTTGTAAAAGCAATGTGTATTCTCAAGTTCTTGTCAAGGGCACCTAAACAAAGAGTGGTTGATATGCTAAACGGAAGTTGTTTTTCTCAGCTACTAAACAATTTATTAGCTTGTCGAGGTAGGGCTGGAGGAGGTTACAGAGATAGGGAGAGGCAAGACCATGGAGGGATTTGAAAACAAGGATGAGAATTTTAAAATCGAGGCATTGCTGGATCGGGAGCCAAAAATGTAGGTCAGCGAGCACAGGGGTGATGGGTGAACGGGACTTGGTACAAGTTAGGATATGGGCAGCAGAGTTTTGGATGAGCTCAAGTTTAAAGAGGGTGGAAGATGGGAGGCCAGCCAGGAGAGCGTTGGAATAGTCAAGTCTAGAGGTAACAAAGGCATGGATGAGGGTTTCAGCTGCAGAATTAATTAGATTTTCATTTTTATCTGTAGAATCGGATGTTCATGGTGTAGGCCTGCTCCTAAATTAAGCCCCTCATCTTCATATTAGTTAAAAATTTAGGTTAGAACGTGAATTTCGAAATATTTAGTTACTTCGAGTTACTTAAGCTTTCGGTTGTGACTTTTACCTGCTGGAGTTTTGGTGTGGAATGGGAATGGCTGATATCTGGGGCCCGATTTTACCAGGGGTGCGGGTTCTCGGCGGGTGGGCCAGCGGGCGCGTGAAATTAGTGGGTTTCCCGTGCAGTCGTAACAGGCAACCCACTAATTGGATCCACTTACCTGCTCCTCCGGGTTCCGCGCTGCTGATCTGCGCGTCGGGCGGGCTGCGCATGCGCAGTAAGATCTGTCAGCTGGAGGCGCTCTATTTAAAGGGGCAGTCCTCCACTGACAGATGCTGCCACAAACTGATAAAATTACAGCATGGAGCAGCCCAGGGGGAAAGCTGCTCCCAGTTTAATGATGCCTCACCCCAGGTATCATTAGATGGGGTGAGGAGGAGGGGGAGGACAGAGATCTTCCCCCTGGCGGCCGGGAGGAAGCGGCCTGCCTCTGCCACCAAGAAGGCCTGGCTCGAGGTGGCAGAGGGGGTCAGCTGCGCCACCAACATATCGCCCACCTGCATACAGTGCAGGAGGCGCACCAATGACCTCAGTAGGTCAGCCACAGTGAGAACACGTAGTCTTTCCCCTACACTCCGCCTGCCACAACACTGCCCCCACCCCACATCTCCTTCGGCACTGCCAACACTACTCTGTCACAAGACCCCTCATACCCACTCAAACCTCCTCCTCATCTCACCTGCACCTACTCACCTCGCGTGTACTCACCCCGCCTCTACCACTCAACCCAATCCTCATACAATCTCATGGCTTTATCCCATACTCACCCTCTCGTGCATCTCTCTCATGGCCAGCCTCACTCAACCTGCCACCACCTGTGCTGCAGCCACAGGGCATGCATCACATATGTGCAGTAGGCAGCATAAGGCAAACGTGTCGTGAGCATGAAGGGGATGCACAAGGGTGTTTGAGGGTTTGTCATGGTTCATACTTCTATTGAATTAAAGAACAACTCACATCACACATTATGTTGGCTCCACTACTGCCATGTCTTCGCGAATCCTGTCCGGTTTGTGCAATAATGCCTGCTCCTGGGTATCACTATGAGGACCCACCACTGATGCCACCCATTGTGTCACTGCAGAGTGGGTGTAGGTGTACTTTCAGGGCTCATCTGCGCAGACGACTGAGAGACACCGGGGATGTTCCCGGTTGCAGCCTGGAAGGCTGTGGAGGTGCCCTCACGGGCACCGAAACCCAGGGGGCGTCGGCCCAAAGCATCTACCAGGTCAGGGCACGAACAGGAGCAACCTGCCACCACCTCTGCTGGAGCCACAGGGGTAGCACCACGTAGGGGTACCAGGAAACGAAAACCCAAAGTTCCGTGAGCACACAGGGATTGCACCAGGGTGTTTGTCTATTTGTTATATTTTTATTTCCAGTCTTTGAATGGCAACACGAAAGAAACTCACTTTTTCTCACCAATGCTGCCACCTCTTGTCCATAATTCTGCGGCTTGTGCAATATGTCCCTTCCGTGCGCCTCATCATGACGACGACCACCCTGTCCCACCCATTGGGCATAATACAGTGGGTGCAGGTGTACAGGCACCACTCTTCTGTGGATGGAGCCTGTATGGACCCTCGTCTGTGCACGTTATGACATGTGAACGCCTCACACAGTGTGATGTTAGGAGAACCGTTGGCATATGAGTGCCTCCCTGGCCTGACGAGCACACAGGTGATCCGGTGTTCGGGCCATGGGTCGTTCCTCCTCCTCTCACTCGTACTTCTCCTCTTCCTCCTCCTCCTCCTCATTGTCGTCCTCAATGTGGGTGGCGGGTGTGCATGGGGCCTCCTCCAGCGGCACCCCTCTCTGTAGTGCCATGTTGTGCAGGGCACAGCAGACAACTATAATTCGTCCCACTCGGAGTGGCGTGTATTGGAGCGCCCCCCCAGAACGATCAAGGCACCTGAAGTGCATCTTGAGCAGCCCTATGGTCTGCTCAATTGTAGACCTGGTAGCAATGTGGCTGTCATTGTATCGATGCTGCGGCTCGGTGATGGGGTTCCTCAAAGGTGTCATGAGCCACATGTGCAGGGGATACCCCTTGTCGCCGAGGAGCCAGCCGTTGCCGGTGTTGGTGCGTGGAAGATGGGCGGGATGGTGGACTCCCTGAGGACGAAGGCATCGTGGCAGCTTCCGGGGTATCTGGCGCACACGTGTAGGAATCTCTGGCGGTGGTCACAGATGAGCTGGGCGTTCATGGAGTGTTACCCCTTCCTGTTGATGAACAGCCCTGGCTCATGCGGAGGTGCCCGTATTGCGATGTGGGTGCAGTCGATTACACCCTGCACCCGTGGGAAGCCGGCCATGGCATGGAATCCAACCGCCCTCTCCATCTGGCTGCGCTCGTCCATGGCGAAGTTGATGTAGTGCGAGGCCCGGTGGAACAAACCATCGGTGACCTGCCTTATGCACTTGTGTGCAGAGGACTGGCAGACCCCGGTGATGTCCCCGGTGGCACCCTGGAAGGATCCGGATGCGAAGAAGTTGAGGGCAGTGGTGACTTTGACGGCGACAGGTAAGAAGATGCTGCTCGGTCCATCCGGGAGCAGCTCGTCATTAAGGAGGCTGCAGATGTCGGCGACTACCTGGCGATTGACTCTGAGCCTCCGTATGCACTGCTCCTCGGAGAGGTCCATGAAGCTGAGCCTCGGTCTGTAGACCCTCTGCGGAGGGTAGTGCCTCCTGCGACGCAGCTCTCTCTGCGGTTGCCCTCCCTCGTGCTGTGCAGGTGGGTGTGCCGCAGCACCGTCTTGGGGGGCTCCACGTCGATGAGGCGGACGGCATGGACTGCGAGGCTGCTGGGGCTGGTGATGCTGTTCATCCTCCGAGGATGTCGACGCGGCCCCCATCTGGCAGGTGTTGGTCTGAGGGGTTGTGCACGGTAGGTCGGTGTTTCCTCGCACTGGGGCTGCGGTTCCACGTCTGTGTTTCTTCTGGCTTGGCGGGGGGTGGTGGAGGGCAGGGGTTTCCCTATGTGACGGAGTGGCCTCCTGCGTTGGTGAGGGGATCGCCCCCCCCCCCCCCCCCTGCCCCTGTGGGGTGCACCTTGGCAGCTGCCACCGGCTGCTGGCTGCAACACGTCCGTTTGGAGTGAGACTGTTTCCCCCAGTATGTGAAACAGTCTAAGTTGAAGGTAAAATCCCACACTTCCTAATAAGACAGCTGAATCAGCTCATTTAATGACCTCAACAAGCAAGGTAAGTACACTCAAGTGGCATCCCGCTGGCTTTAATTGCCTGCGGGATTCCCACCAGCGGGGGCTGCACATGCAGCCCCGCACGTCAGCGCGGAACCCGTAAGTGGCCGGGATCGCAGCGCGATCCGGTCACGCACCTGGAGATCGGGATTTTCGAGGCCCCCCCGCCGAGAACGCACACAAAACCCGGTGCTAAAATCGGGCCCCTGATGTTTGATGTGGAAAGTAATTCTTGGCTCTCATTGGTCTAAGCTAACCACACGGTATTTTGGTTACATGATTAGCAAGGACCAATCGGAAAGCAAAGTGGGACTTTATGATCATAGAGACATGAAATTTTAACAGATTATTTGCAAAGGTAAAAAGAGCAAAAGTATAAGCCTTATTTTTGTCTGACATTATGTACAAGTGACATCATGATACGTTTCATCTCAACTAATCTCATTACAATCTGTATTTGATAAACCTTTATTTCCAAACAATTTTTCATAAAATCATGCTCCTTAAGAACTTGTGCATACAATTTTAAATTTTATTAAAAAGTACATAAAACTGAATATTGAATGCAGCACAAAAACATAAAACAATCTGGTACAAATAGGATTATTGTACATTCCAGTGAAAAGTCTTTGCAATATGCTGCACTGACTGTGATACCTGTAAAGATGGGAAATGGAACAGATGCAGGAACACCCATTTTTGACCATTTGAGCTGGGTTTGGAAGATCACTACTGAGTAGAACACAACAGGAGAAAGATACTTTTACAAATGTCATTTTACAATAGGCATATTAAAACTATAATTTTATGACTTTTATAGTTTGTCATTTTATTGTATTATTTTCAAATAAGAACTGATGTCTCTTATAACATAGTGGATCTGCCAATTCATCTTGAGACACAATAAACACGTATTGGTGAAGAGTCATTATGTGCGGACACCCTTTTAACTCCCACCACCCCCCCCCCACTTCCCATCTCCTGCTCAGATATTACCAAGTGGGCGATGGTAAGATGGCGGGGTGGGGGGGGGAGGTTGGCTGAAGGGGGGGATTCATGACAAGTGCCCTATTATTGTAAGTTGTTGCTGCTGCTATCAAAGGCTGCCTATCGTTAAATCAGTCAAGATGTTGAGGAAACACAGAAATGACCCCACATTCTAGCTTTCCAATGTACTGCCCTGATCTAACATTTTTTTAACACAAAAATGTAAAAAATTAACACACTCCGCTTCACTGAGGCCTGTGATTGCAGTTGAAAGAATAATTGTTCCTCATTTATTTTATCCACTGCAGACTTTAGGCTAGGTCTGTTAGACAAGGGGGGAAATCACAAAGAAGGGTTCCTTGTAAGAGCTGTGCTCACTGTAGCCTGGTGGTTGATCCACATGATCTTCCATTCCTCCATCCCATTCTATGGCGTTCAATGAGTCCTCAGTTCTTTTTCTGGGTTCAGTAACAGTAGGGTCTTTTAGTAACAGTCCAGTTAGAAGTAGTTTTCAATGTTTTTTTCTACTGGGGTACGTGATGACGGACTTTATCCCATGAGCCAAGTAGGCCCAGAAAGATTAGAGGTTCCGTTGCTAGGTAGCTGATTTCAGTCAAGATCTCAGTAGGTACATTACAGTCGGGTTGGGGAGGCGAAAATTGGTTAACGAGAATAAGCCATGCTTAAAATGAATTTGCTGTTGCCAAAAATAGGCAATCTAAATTTGTTTAATTTCTTGAAGGTGGAAACACATTGCTGACTGGCTTACCAGCAAGAGTACAAAAAGAAATCTCTTCCATGGTCCCTCTGGACCTGTCAAAATATGTACACGTTGCAAGCCCAGCAAATCGGGACTTCACAGTGTGGAATGGAGGTGCCGCCCTAGCGAGTTCATCAGCCTTTGAGTGTGCCTGGATCAGCCGAGAAGAATACAATGAATTTGGTCCACACATTGTTTATAGGAAGTGCTTTTAAATTAGAAATCCTGGGGAATGAAGCGTTTTAAGGTTTTCTTTTATTGATCTTAAATGCAATAATTATTTAATCAGTGTTAATTGAAAGCAATATTCCAAAATAAGGTCTATACTTACTTACAGCAGGCGACTTTTATTTTTCAACTGCGCTTCTATTTAGTTGGTGTTCTGACCAGAATCATAATTCTCCCACCTATTCCCTGTTTGCAGGGGAGGCACAGGACTTGATGTTTCAAAGTTTGTTTCAGCAAGCTCCATTCCCATCCCTGCTGTACACTGTTGCCAGAAGGAAAATGATCTTGCTGCAACTTGGCCTGTAATTCATGCCTCCAATAGCAGTCCAAAAAGGGAGTTGTTGATAGGTTTGAACGCAGGCTACTCACCTACCTACTCGAAAGGAAAAGGAGAGTCTAATTGCACAAAGGAACTTAAGAGGGAAAAATTAGCAATATAAAAAAATTAAGAAAAAGAGCAAACTGTATCAATATTCAAAGAAATGTTTACTAAGAATCGCACAAGATTTTTTGTTTGCATAAATACATACAGAATCCCCTCTTTCTGTAAAATTTGGCCAGATTCTAAATAATATTAAAAACAGCTTTAAAATGTCTCTTCCCTGGCATCTCAGTATCTAAGACGCACTCATTGTCTACTTTGGGAACATTGAGGCAGAGTGCCCTGATTCTAGCTCTGTGCAAAATGGTGGTCCTATTTTGGAGGCCAGTGATATGAATACAGTTTTTAAAATCATAGTTAAAGTAAAAGTTGGATATTTTAATGATATTTAAGATCTGAGGTAATACTGTCATAGGGCCTTTTCTGGAGAATTCACTTGATGAAATGTTTCACCTGGTATAAATTGCCCTGAAACTTTGTACTGTAAAACATTTGTTACTTTATGACCTTATTCTAATAGCTGTTTCTAAAAGCAATATATATCTTAGGCAGAAAGGGTAGCCAGGTTTTAGCTATGTATTGTCATGTGCCATTAACTGGGTGAAATTCAGTGCTCCTTTGAAAAGAATTAGAAGATGCAATGTAATGTTGCAATGATCATTTTTGGGAGCTGCTTTTTATTACAATTTTTATTCCAACATTTTGACATTTTTTGCTTTACATCAGTATTACTATTGAATCCTGGTAAATGTGAATCAAATTTGCCACAAATCGTCTTGAATCAGAACCCCTAGTTAACAAGAGTGTTCAAAACAAGTGTGTGTTTTCTCAAAACCTAGCCTACTGCTGTGACACAATTCACTATCTTCAAAGAACAAGGTAACTCTGAGGGAAAATGCAATCAATGGTAACCAGTTATCTGCCAATCACATCCATCTATTAATGTTTGTAAATATGTCCAGATAATAATCTTCTACATAGAGTATATCACATCAAGTGTCACACATACATAGTAGGCAAAGTCTGTCACACTTTTCCAGTTGACTTAAATAAATATTACCTGTTCTAACTTGCTCAGATATTTGGCAGAGAGGAAAAACTATATCAGTATTAGTCATGAAGGAGGAACTCACATAAATGCAACCAATCGAATTACTCTTTTTTTTTTTTCCCCCAAAAGTTACGAATCGGGAACGAGGAACCGCCACAAAATGATGAAATCCCTCAACCATTTTATTTCAAAAATAAAATGCTTTTAGCTGTTACTTTCCTTTCCTGAAAGGAAATTGCCGAACTTGCCTATAAAATTAGTCATTTGATGTTAAAAATGTTTGCAAGAAGATTATCCTGCACAGACATGGCCCGCTCATTGATTCAGTTCTAGAATTCCAAATTTTATCTAGGCCTAGTATTTCTAGCCCTCGTTGACAAATTGTGTGAGTGAGAGAGATGCACCATGGGGAGTTTTGTTTTCACCCTACTCTTGTGGAACAACAACACCCAGTGTGCACCCAACAATACCTGTCACATAACATTTCTCCCCACTCCTCCCAGGCACAGCCCACTGTACTATCTCCCAACCTCAATTCTTCAGTTACTGTGTCTCCTGCACAGGTTGACCAGCATCTGGACAATCTATCCATTTATCCCCACCCATTGCTGGTACTCCTCTCCAATGCAGGACACGTATCTTACTGAACAAAGAAAGGCAAAGAAATTCAGTAGATCAGTAAAAGAACATGTGTAAGAGACATATAGAGACATTGGGTGATGTACAGAAAAAGGGGAGAAAGACAGTCCGACAAACAGACCTGCAGCACAAGGAAAAAAAATTGAGAACTATACACAGAATTAGACAAAAGGAAAGAAGCACAGAAAGTTACATGAAGAGATTTTATTTGTCCAGGAACAACATACAAAAGATCAACTTTTCTAATACATTGTATAATGTTCCTGTCATTGTAAAACAGCATATCCTCCAACTCGCTGTAAGCAATGCCACGGGTGGTTTGCTAGTACCTACTATAAATACACACATGGATGTGATCTGCAGGAAAACAACTACCATTAATATTACTTGTAGAGTTAAACACAAATTGAAAAAGATGTTTATCATAATTTCACAAATCAGTTTTGCTGATGGCTTATTTTCTTGAGGTATTACATTATTTTATTATGTTGGATTACTTGGACAAAAATGTATTACTTGCTAGTGAGCAGAAACTTTGTTTTTGTCTTAAAATTGTGAAATCTTAAACTGTACAACATTCTGAAATGATAAGGCTAAAGTATTATTATACAATGTACAAATTTATCTTTTGTTCTAAATAAATGTATTTTTAAAGTTAAACATTGATTTTCGTGAGACCTGTAAGGACTCCTTGCTGCAGTGTCCCTGTCCATCTGTGAAAATGTGTATATAGTTTCCTTGAGACTGAGCTATAACATTATCCCTTCTACAGATATAAAACTTAGGGAGGTGTCGGAAACAAAAAGTTACTATTGCACAGGAGTATTTGTTTCCTGAAGAGTTTTGTTTTTCAGACTTTTGCATTTAAAAAAAATATACTAATGGTAAGTCAGATGATGTGGTATTTTATGCTTGAATTTCCAATACGCGCTCCATGCTGCATAAAAAAATACCCCTATATTCAGCTTTGATTGAGTCTTTCCAGATCCCAATTTGCACAGCTCCAGAGTAGTGAAAAGCAGAAAAGAAAGCAGAAAATGACAGTGTTAGGCAAAAGAGAATTTGGAGAGAGATCCAGTCCAAAACTGGGACAGACTTTTAAATTGCAGGCAACTATCTGCTGCTGCCTGACAATCTCACAGCTCACACTGCATCTGGGTGAGAGACACGGATACTTCTCTGACCCATTCCACGGGGGGTGCGGGGTATTCAGCCCACCAAGCTGTCAATAAAAGTTACTACTCTTTGATGTGTGAGCATGAAGCTCTCTTCTGTTTGCCTTAGCCAAGTCCCCTGCTATGCAAATTGATTGGATTGGAGTGGTACCTAAAGCTTTGGGTATCACAAGGGGAGCCACCTTCTCACATTGGTATGAAATGCTTGAGACTGTACATAACAACTGCCCCTTTGTTTACTAATTAACATTCCAAATCGTTAGTCCTGACATGAAATCATAGGCTACTGGCCCAAAGAAATTGCTGCTGGAAATTAACGTTTTTTTTAAAAATCAGCTCAGACACTGCAGGCAAAATCCAAATTACTACGACCTCTAAGAGCTGTGGCCACACCTGATTTTCTACTACTCAACTAATCATGGGACAAGCCTGCCTCCCCACACTCTTTTCCATATATAAGGAACGTGTGGGGTTTTGATTGAGTAAATAGGTAGGGAGGGTTGGTAACCAGAGGACTCAGATTTAAGATAATTGGCAAAAAATCCAGGAGGGAAATTAGATTTTTTTACGCAGCGAGTTATGATCTGGAATGCACAGCCTGAAAGGGTGTTAGAAGCAGATTTATTAGTAACTTTCAAAAGAGAATTGGATAAATACTTGAAAAGGAGAAATTTGCAGGGCTATGGGGAAAGAGCAGGGGAGTTGGACTAATTGGAAAGCTCTTTCAAAGAGCTGGTACAGACACGATGGGCTGAATGGCCTCCTTCTGTGCTGTGCAATGTGGAAATTAGGGGAGGGGGCTTGCCTGACAATTCAATAGTGGCCAGCCCCCTCTGCTGCCAGTACGGATAGATATGCCCACATCATAAGCAAATGCAATCCCAATTTTGCAGGTCCCACAAAGTCAAGGCATCATATCCACTTTGCCAGCCAAGGGGTCAGGTAATATCCTATTGCTTGCCAACAGACTGTTTCATGCCTCCACATTGGGTATCCTTTCAACTTATTTTTACCTGGAACTTCTCTCTTCCCAGCTTAGTAAAAGCTTACATATTTAAAATTCACTTTGAGCCTTCATAAAGGCTGAAACAAGGAGGATTATTTTCTGCTATAATGTGTTGATGGTGCATGCATCCTGGGCATAGGCAGCTGATTATGAATGCCAAAAATGCACCAGAAGCGCAATGCTCAGTATTTTCTGACCAGGCAGTGCCTGGGGATCTAAAGTTACTTTGTGCATGTCACTAAACATCTGAAAAGTAGGCAAATTAAGTCAGGTCTGCCCTTCCCTGCATTTTGAAATGGTTGCACCCCAAATGCAATGTCATCATTTTGCACCTGTGTAAAAACAGGTTAACTTCCATATTGACTTCCTGGCCTTCAGGTGTGTGCAAGTGACACTGAAGGTGGATTACCTTTTTGTTGCACTTTTCCCCCCACCCCCCCCCATTTTCTGCTGATTTCTTTGACAACAAGTGTGTTGTCCTCTAAATTGACTAGAATGGACATTCCTTGGGGAATGTTTCTTGCTTAATGTTGAAGAGGACATGGGGTGGGGGGGGGACAATTATCAGAGGGGCATCTGCCTGCAACTGAGGCAAGTTGCACATTATTTGAGTTGTTACAAGTTTTGGTCTGCCTTAAATGTTCTCTTGGAGGCAGCGATGCTAGTCCATAAGCGGTCAAAGCAACTTACAATTGTAATGTACCTATGCTGCTCAATATCTAATTATAGAATGATGTGGAGATGCCGGTGATGGACTGGGGTTGACAATTGTAAACAATTTTACAACACCAAGTTATAGTCCAACAAATTTATTTTAAATTCCACAAGCTTTCGGAGGCTTCCTCCTTCCTCAGGTGGTGTGGAAATGAAATTTTCGAATCCTTCGCATTTGAAAATCACAGAACAATACCTGGTGATTACTGCCCGTTGCCAAGGCAATCACAGTGAGCAGACAGAGAGGTGTCACCTAAAAGGCCACCGAATATACAAACCCCCAAAAAAAAGAGATAGAGAAGGAAGACAGTCAATGACCCGTTATATTAAAAACAGATAACATTTGTTCGCTGGTGGGGTTACGTGTAGTGTGACATGAACCCAAGATCCCGGTTGAGGCCGTCCTCATGTGTGCGGAACTTGGCTATCAATTTCTGCTCGACGATTTTGCGTTGTCGTGTGTCTCGAAGGCCGCCTTGGAGTATGCTTACCCGAAGGTCGGTGGCTGAATGTCCATGACTGCTGAAGTGTTCCCCGACAGGGAGAGAACCCTCCTGTTTGGCAATTGTTGCGCGGTGTCCGTTCATCCGTTGTCTCAGCGTCTGCATGGTCTCGCCAATGTACCATGTTCTGGGGCATCCTTTCCTGCAACGTATGAGGTAGACAACGTTGGCCGAGTCACAGGAGTATGAACCGTGCACCTGGTGGGTGGTGTCCTCTCGTGTGATGGTGGTATCTGTGTCAATGATCTGGCATGTCTTGCAGAGGTTACCGTGGCAGAGTTGTATGGTGTCGTGGACGCTGTTCTCCTGAAGGCTGGGTAATTTGCTGCGAACGATGGTTTGTTTGAGGTTGGGTGGCTGTTTAAAGGCGAGTAGTGGAGGTGTGGGGATGGCCATAGCGAGGTGTTCGTCATCATTGATGACATGTTGAAGGCTGCGGAGAACATGGCGTAGTTTCTCCGCTCCGGGGAAGTACTGGACGATGAAGGGTACTCGGCCAACGTTGTCTACCTCATACGTTGCAGGAAAGGATGCCCCAGAGCATGGTACATTGGCGAGACCATGCAGACGCTGCGACAACGGATGAACGGACACCGCGCAACAATCGCCAAACAGGAGGGTTCCCTCCCTGTCGGGGAACACGTCAGCAGTCATGGACATTCAGCCACCACCTTCGGGTAAGCATACTCCAAGGTGGCCTTCGAGACACACGACAACGCAAAATCGTCGAGCAGAAATTGATAGCCAAGTTCCGCACCCATGAGGACGGCCTCAACCGGGATCTTGGGTTCATGTCACACTACACGTAACCCCACCAGCGAACAAACGTTATCTGTTTTTAATATAACGGGTCATTGACTGTCTTCCTTCTCTATCTCTTTTTTTTGGGGGTTTGTATATTCGGTGGCCTTTTAGGTGACACCTCTCTGTCTGCTCACTGTGATTGCCTTGGCAACGGGCAGTAATCACCAGGTATTGTTCTGTGATTTTCAAATGCGAAGGATTCGAAAATTTCATTTCCACACCACCTGAGGAAGGAGGAAGCCTCCGAAAGCTTGTGGAATTTAAAATAAATTTGTTGGACTATAACTTGGTGTTGTAAAATTGTTTATAATTATAGAATAGCATCCTGCTCTGATCAGAACTAGACATTCACACGGCCCCTCGCGTACATTTCCCCAATTTTTTCTATGGGGTGAAACACTGCCAGATACAAATCATTAAGCTTCTTTATTTCACCAACAGGAAATGAACAGAGTTTAACAGTCAAAGCAAATTCTCCAAAAATGGGAGAACTTAGCTGTTCCACAGTTAATTTAATTTACTTGGTTTCAGCCTTACTTTTCATTCTGGACAACTTCAAATTGTATATTTAAAAAAATTGACTTCCTGCTTCCAGGCCTACACCTCAGTCTCGTTCAATACTTGACCACTCCCAAACATGTTTATTGCCTTTTTATTATCTGACCCCAGAATAGAATCATCCTTATCACAATGGATGTGAATATTTCTTGGGCTTCTGAGATAAGATAATGGATTACTTAACACCCCTAGTCATTCTGGCTAATGAGCTTGGGATAAGACAATTAACCCCTGAGGGTTAATAAGTGTGAAATAAACTGGGCTGTGACTTTCCACAAACTGGCTGGTCTTGTTTTAATACTCCTCTTGAATGTCTGCAGTTGTGACCTTTTGTTAAACCTGTGCAAATTCACTTTGTTTTAGAACAAAGCACTCAAACTTAAGTCAATTCTAAAATCCTTTCCTAAGAAAATCATGAAGGACCGTGAAGAAAAGTCCTGAAACATAGCATGCAAATATGCACGTCCACAGATCCTGCTGGAGCTGCTTAGCATGTTAGAGTAGATGTATTTTTCCGTCCTACTGCACATTTATCTCATTGCTATTTGTGGCACCCTGCAGTGTGAAAAATGGGTGCCAGTTTGCCTACATCACAACATCCACAACAAAAGTAATTTAGGACCTCTTGAGGATGCAAATCATGCTACATAATGAAAGCTATTTCTCGTGCCTCCACATCATAGAATCGAATCATAGAATGGTTACAGCACAGAAGGAGGCCATTCGAGCTCGTGTCAGCTCTCCGCAAGAGCAATCCAGCTAGTCCCACCCCCTCGCCCTTTCCCTGTAGCCCTGCAAATTTTTTCCCTTCAAGTACTTATCCAATTCCCTTTTGAAAGCCATGATTGAATCTGCCTCCACCACCCGTTCAGGCAGCGCATTCCAGATCACAACCACTTGCTGCGTAAAAAAAGATTTTCCTCATGTCGCCTTTGGTTCTTTCACCAATCAACTTAAATCTGTGTGCTCTTGTTCTCGACCCTTCCACCAATGGGAACAGTTTCTCTCTGTCTACACCGCTCATGATTTTGAATACCTCTATCAAATCTTCTCTCAACCTTCTCTGCTCCAAAGGAGAACAACCCCAGCTTCTCCATTCTATCCACGCAACTGAAGTCCTTCATCCCTGGAACCATTCTAGTTAATCGCTTCTGCACCCTCTCTAAGGCCTTCACATCCTTCCTAAAGTGCAGTGCCCAAACCCACATTGGTTTCTTTTCACTTCTCACCCTCCCCCATCAAATCTAACAAATATCAAATTAATTTCGAAGCTTAAGAAAGGCTGAATGGTGTCTTTCCCACTTACCTTTAACTGTGCACATCCCTGCAATTTGGACCTGCCACCCAGATTCTCCCATCCCCCATTGCACTTGGTCTCTGCATAAGGCCAAAAACAGTCAGATATGAATCATTGTTCAAACGAGCTAACCACAAAAAATTGAGGGCAGTCAGTTCACTGCAGTGTTGGCTCCCCCATCTGTAGCCATTTACTTTTAAATGGCTGGGTCCCTTTAAATTTGATCCGCAAGACAGATTTTGCATACGCACTCACCCATTAAGCTAGCTCCCGGCTCAAAGCTATGTTGGGATCTCCAGGCTTATTATTTGAATTAACTGATCCTTAAAAATTGTGGGCAGTCAGTTCAGAGCACCGCAGGCTACCAGCCAGCCATGGTGACCTACACTTTGCCAGGATTGCATCATTGGTGCTTAGTAGACATTTATTTCGTATACGTTAATTTCATTTCATTTCCTCTGTATACCATCAACTGCAGTGTCGAGAATAGAAAACAACCAACTGCACAAAAGGGGATGATGTGATTATTTGCGCCATTTCTAAATGGAAACTTTCATTTCGTGGTGCGGAAGAACGCCAGGAGAATTTACGGCGTCCAATCAGGGTCGTCGGTCGGTGTTTATCTCCAAGGGAACCGAACAGCTACATTGAACAACACGGGGACGCGGACCTGGGGGAAACACAGAGAGAGGGGAAAACAGGAAAACTGGAAAACTTCGTTTAAACGGCCCAGGCTTCGGAAAATTGTGAACTTAATGAAGTGGTAGCGAGTGTCAGTTTATAAAACCAGGTACTAAAAGGCTGGACATCAGCTGGGCTGATATCTACAATTATGTGTCTGTCCTTATTATTATAATAATGTTTCAATTTCTACCCTTTTGTCTTTTCTTAAGCTGCAGGATGTCATACACACAGGCTGAATGTGTTATTAAGAATATAATTCGGGAAATAGCCCAGGAGTGCGCTGATAGGGGACACTCCATCTCGGAGACACTTGTAGCATTCATGGTGAGTGGTAGCGAGATTGGCCATCACATTCGGATGAGCTGTTACACTCTGTGTGTTTTTCATCCATATTGAATTAGTCTTCATTGTAGCAAGTTTTGTTTATATTTTGCAACAACAAATTAAACTTAAATCTGCCTTTTCACACCTGGCGCAAAGTATCACATTCTGGGAGCGCGTATTGTAATATTGGGTGTGGAGAATAATTATGGAGCCGATGGCGGGCTCCCATTGCCCATAAAATCAGGCAAAGGGTCTTGAGGCTCACAACTTGCTTGATGCACCCAGTGCGCCCAATGTGGGCGGTGAGCGCAAATGGGGCCGAGAGCCTTGGGTAGTTTCCGCTCCTTTCCGCCAGTAATATCAGCACAATCCGGGCGGAATCGGCCGAAGCAACTCAAAAGATCGGGGAATGTTAAACGTGAGTGAGTTACACCCAAAACCATTTACGTTGGTGTTTTCCGCGATCTTTTACGCTGGTTTAAGATTCAATTCGCCCCGATCAGGCCCTGCCCACAAAACTGGCCACACCCCCAGGTCAACATTGCGAGATTCTGCCGATTGCGCTGGTTCGTGAAGGATCTTCAAATTACGCTCATTTTCTTAGGCGCACAGGCAGTAGGAGGCACAATTTAAAAGCTTTCTCATATAAAAAAATATTTAATTTACTAAGAAACTGACTAATGTACACCAATGAAACTATTAAATAGTTCAGTATAGTTTTTTAAGTCATTTTCAGTGATTTTAAATCAAGTTACTTACAGGTGGAGGACTGGACACTCTTATTAAAAATGCTTATTTTTGCTGATAAACCCATTTCAGCTATATTAATAAAACAGCACCACTCTTAAACACATCAAGGAATACTTTTAATGGAAAGAAAAAAAGAAACAAGTTCTATTAGACTGTCTGATTGCACTGGTTCATTGAAGATTTCACGTTTGTGATTATACAAATGAATTTTAGTGGAAACTTGAACCAGCACAATTTTGAGCGCAATTTCCCGATTACACCCAAAGCGGAAACTCTACCCCATAGTGTTCAAGTTGAGTGCTGGACTCATTCAGCCCCTGAGTTGCAATAAAGTGAGACGGTCACCCCATAAACACTCCATTGATTTGGAACAGGCATTGAAGGGGAGGTCACAATAAAATATTTTATAAGATCAGATATATAAGTGCGTTGCTCTCCCCACCCACACCTTAGCATTCTTTCCCCATTCCTAGCACTCTTCCCAATGCCAGAAAGGTGCACAGCAGCCTGCCAACAGCTGATAGTGCCTGACCATGTAGCCCTGGTAGTCCCTGTGCATCATGAGAGACACCCAGAGCACCGTAAATTATGCACGTATCCTTACCTCGCTTTATCTGGTGAGGCCAGCCCGTTTGTGTACAAGTGTGTATAGCACCTGCACAGTGCCAATGGCACATCACTTGAGCCACATTATTGCCTGCTACATGTGTGTTGGGTTGAATTTTAAAATTTGCATCCAAAGATGCTTCAGTATTTGTCACTACTATGTTCTGGCTAAACTCCATAAATAGTAAACTTTTGTCTTTAGTGCTCCCAGTGCAGAGCTTTGTGCACCAGGAGTGCATGTTGGGAAACTGGGCAACTTTAGTGGACAGAAAGTCGTAGAGGACGCACATCGAAATTCCCGACATGTGCTCCTGGCTTGCAAAGTTCTGTACTGGGAAAGCTAAAGGTAACTGCCATTGAAGTATTTGCCTTTGAAAGGGGTACAGCGCAGATTCACCAGGATGATACCAGAGCTTAAGGGGTTATATTATGAGGACAGGTTGCATAAACTTGGCCTGCGTTCCCTTGAATATAAAAGTTGAGGAGCGATCTAATCGAGGAGTTTAAAATTACAAAAGGATACAATAGAGTAGATACAGAGAAACTATTTCCTCCGGTGAGAGAATCCAGAACAAGAGGGCATAATCTTAAAATTAGAGCTAGGCCATTCAGGAATGATGATGTGGAGATGCCGGTGATGGACTGGGGTTGACAATTGTAAACAATTTTACAACACCAAGTTATAGTCCAGCAATTTTATTTTAAATTCACAAGCTTTCGGAGGCTTCCTCCTTCGTCAGGTGAACGATGTGAAAAAACGATCGTTCAGCTGACGAAGGAGGAAGCCTCCGAAAGCTTGTGAATTTAAAATAAAATTGCTGGACTATAACTTGGTGTTGTAAAATTGTTTACAATTCAGGAGTGAAATCAGGAAGCACTTTTTCAATCAAAGGGTAATAGAAATCTGGAACTCTTTTCCCCCCCCCCCCCACCCCTCCAAAAGGCTGTAGATGCTGAGTCAATTGAAATGTTCAAGACTGAGATTGATAGATTTTTGTCAGGTAAGGGCATTAAGTGAATATTAAAGGCGGATAAATGGAGTTGAGGTACAGATCAGCCATGATCTAATTGAATGGCAAAACAGGCTCAAGGGGCTGAATGGCCTACTCCTGTTCCCATGTTCCATTTATATTGAGTTTCAGTATATATAAAAGCTGTAAACCTGTTCTGTGCCAAAATGTTCACACCTAAATGACTGGTAGTGCCAAATAATGCAAGTTATTTATTTATGAATATCTGGGACAATACCTTTCCTTTTAACTATGCTAAGGTATAGTTAACATTTGATACACAGCTTTCTTATTTTTAATTCTTTTTCCTTTAACTCTGGACAACTATATGGCCTTGCTAAGCAGAAAAGCAGAATGCTGTGCTGCATGCTACTCTTAAACTTCTATTGGTACTGCTGTTGATTAGGAGGTGCTCTTGAATCAGAGAAGTGTGACTATTAGTTTTTCCCTATCTCACTTATAGTGTTTCAAACAAGATGGTGAAGGATTGTTCCCAACAATGGCAGACAGCCTCGAGTGATAGACATCCCAGGGATTTAAATCAACAGCCATCTGGTTAGGAGACAGATGGTGTGTCATCTGTGTAATTGTAAATATTTATTATCAGATGGGAAATAATTTAAAACATTGTAGCCTGTAGTGTTAAGAATTGGCTCTTTTTTTCACATTTTTATTGTCCCTCACTTAGAGAGAGAGAGTGGGTTGTTTCCCAAGGCTACTTTAGAACCAGCCCTAGGAGATGCATAAAAATGGTCCACATTACCCCACCCCCTCTCTCCCCTCCACCCCTCCTTCACCCCCTCTCTCTCCTCTACCCCCTCATTCTCTCTCTCTCCTCCAGCCCGTCTCTCCTCCAGCCCGTCTCTCTCCGCCCCGTCCCGCTCTCGCTCTCTCCGCCCCGTCCCGCTCTCGCTCTCTCCGCCCCGTCCCGCTCTCGCTCTCTCCGCCCCGTCCCGCTCTCGCTCTCTCCGCCCCGTCCCGCTCTCGCTCTCTCCGCCCCGTCTCGCCCCGTCTCGTGCTCTCCCCGCGCCCTCTCTCGCCCTCCCCCTCTCACATGAAGGCCCAAGGAAGAGTCAAACTTACTGTGTGACAATCTCTGTCCCGTCAATCCATGGTATGTTATGTTAGTATACTCACGCACCAGTACGTCTTAAAGTGAAAAGTGAAAATAAATGACCTTCCTGTATTGTCCCTCAGAAGGCTGGGCTGAACATATTTTGCAACACTAGTGGCCCCCAACATGTGACAAAACATGTCTAGGGGGCTTGGACACAGGTGGTGGGGGGGGTCTGAAAATTAACGAGAGGTTGGAATGGTGGCAGAATAGCTGAGTAATTGGTCAGAGTGGCCCAAAGGAGAATGTGGGCAAAACTGTTCCTTTCGATGCTGACGAGTTGGAGGATGGTAGTCCTCCAGTAAAAGCCCAGGTGGACCGCATGGAGGGAGAGCGCCAACTAGTTAATATAGTCACCCAGATCCTGCATTCCGGGTTGCAAACGATTGTACCAAAGCTGCACTTACACTTTTCTTGGAGATGGAGGTTGTGCACATTGAACAACAGACAGAGACTCTCCTCTGCTGTTCAGGGATTTCTCAGTGGGGTTGGCAGAGGATAGCCCTGGTTTCTTCTGCATCGTGGACTGCTGCATAATGTAGGTATCCTGTCCAACTAATTACTCCATTCCACAGGGAAAGTGATGAAGTTGTTGCCCCTTGTAAACCTAGCATTTGTCACTTGTATGCACCCCAGAGTGCCTGACGTGGCAGATGTTCTCTGGAGTGGATTGGAAGGATTCAGTAGCTTGGAAACTTCATACTGTCGTAACCTTAATTTCTATAGCAATAGTAGTCCATGTTCTAAGTGTATGCAAGTCATCCTGCAGCAGATGGCACAACTCTTGACAACCAGCATGTGGTGCAGGCAGGTCTTCACCAATATATCCATGTATGCATGGAAGGGTCCATTAACACATGCTCCACAGTAATTAGAAGTGTTGCAAAAATGCTCCAGCTCGCTGTACCTACATTTGTTGGCTCTTCATGTCCTTCTCGTCCTCGTCAAAATCATGCAGCATGTTTGGAACCTCCAAAGAAATTCCCTATCTCAACACTCTGCATGGTTTGATTTAAATGACAGCTGCAATCAAGAGTAATGAAGGAAAATTACGACAGGAAAGGAACCAAAAACGTGTAAGTGGCAAACTAAACAGCAAAAGCAACTAATGCATGGATCAAAATTCACCAGATTATCATTAATGCAAAATAAATCAAAGACTTTTACCAACAACTCAAACTGCAATTTCCCTTTATGAAGCCTGCTTGAGCAGGCCAGGTCCTAGGACTCCTGTGTGCTCAATTTATGAGCGAGGAGCGTGCTGTGGGTGAGCCTTGCAGGAAATTGCAAGATTTGACTTGGGGCAAACAGGTTTTAATTAATTTAAATGGTTCTCAAGGACCATTTTCGGTAGCTTAAAGGGGGTTGGATAGGAATTCTCCAGATGGGTTTTTATCTGGTTTTACGCCTCTGCCAGGAGATTACGTGGGTTCCTAGGAGGGGAATGTATGTACTGTGTGGGATAGGATGGATGGACCAGTAGGCCTTTTCCTGTCTGTCATTTTTCGTATGTTCATTGATATATTAGTGAGGCTGTTGTATGCTGGTAGCACAGCCTTATTTCTGAACTCCCTCCCCTCCTCTCCCCCCCCCAATCAACTGGCACAAAATGTGGCAGGCAGCAAATTGAGCAACAATGACTTGCATTCATATAAGACCTTTTAATGTAGAAAAATATCCAAAGGCACTTTACAGAGGCGTAAGGAAAATGACAAACTCCCGCGCCTGAATTTTCCACCTGCCACTAAATCTGTGAGCCAGATCTTGTCCTCACTTGTACACATTCCAATAGTGGGCACTGGATAGTGAAGAGAAGTGAGAACTCTGCCTGATTTCCAACCCCACCCGTTCGTAGAGGGAAGACTGAGATTAATTGTTGTGCTCAGCAATCACTTTTGCGGATTGAAACTAGGACCTTCCGTGTCTCTGTGACCAGGTATTGCATTTATCACTGAGCCGTCTTAGAGAGCTGTATTTGTAATTTTAAAACCAAGTAGAATCATAGAATCATAGAAGTTTACAACATGGAAACAGGCCCTTCGGCCCAACATGTCCATGTCGCCCAGTTTATACCACTAAGTTAGTCCCAATTGCCTGCACTTGGCCCATATCCCTCTATACCCATCTTACCCATGTAACTGTCCAAATGCTTTTTAAAAGACAAAACTGTACCCGCCTCTACTACTGCCTCTGGCAGCTCGTTCCAGACACTCACCACCCTTTGAGTGAAAAAATTGCCCCTCTGGACCCTTTTGTATCTCTCCCCTCTCACCTTAAATCTATGCCCCCTTGTTATAGACTCCCCTACCTTTGGGAAAAGATTTTGACTATCTACCTTATCTATGCCCCTCATTATTTTATAGACTTCTATAAGATCACCCCGAAACCTCCTACTCTCCAGGGAAAAAAGTCTCAGCCTATCCAACCTCTCCCTATAAGTCAAACCATCAAGTCCCAGTAGCATCCTAGTAAATCTTTTCTGCACTCTTTCTAGTTTAATAATATCCTTTCTATAATAGGGTGACCAGAACTGTACACAGTATTCCAAGTGTGGCCTTACTAATGTCTTGTACAACTTCAACAAGACATCCCAACTCCTGTATTCAATGTTCTGACCAATGAAACCAAGCATGCCGAATGCCTTCTTCACCACCCTATCCACCTGTGACTCCACTTTCAAGGAGCTATGAACCTGTACTCCTAGATCTCTTTGTTCTATAACTCTCCCCAACGCCCTACCATTAATGGAGTAGGTCCTGGCCCGATTCGATCTACCAAAATGCATCACCTCACATTTATCTAAATTAAACTCCATCTGCCATTCATCGGCCCACTGGCCCAATTTATCAAGATCCCGTTGCAATCCTAGATAACCTTCTTCACTGTCCACAATGCCACCAATTTTGGTGTCATCTGCAAACTTACTAACCATGCCTCCTAAATTCTCATCCAAATTATTAATATAAATAACAAATAACAGCGGACCCAGCACCGATCCCTGAGGCACACCGCTGGTCACAGGCCTCCAGTTTGAAAAACAACCCTCTACAATCATCCTCTGTCTTCTGCCGTCTATCCAATTTTGTATCCAATTGGCTACCTCACCTTGGATCCCGTGAGATCTAACCTTATGTAACAACCTACCATGCAGTACCTTGTCAAAGTACTGTGTATATTTGTCGAAGAATGTTATGGCAAGGCTCCTGAATTCCTAATGTGCACTCCTGGCAGGCAAAGCTGTGCGCTGGGAGTAGTGAAGATGAAAATTTAACCCAGTGAGTGTGTTTTTTTTTCAAAGTTATGTACCTTTTATATTACTTTACTAAGTAGCCGGCTGTCTCTTTAAAAGCTAATATATCGGGGAATCTTGTACGATGTAAATAAGACACAGAATGGAAAAGAACCTAAAGTTATATGATGAATTTGTTTTCAAACAGGTTAAAGCTGTTGTTCTGGATCCAAGATATGAGTTCAATGTGGATAGAACCCTCACAAAGACTGATGTTCACAAGCTCATCACGGTAACTATTGATACGTGCTAACATTGCCTGTGAGAAGACAAACAGGGATCAGTATTTTGCCCACTCCAGTTTTCTTCCTTTTCCCGTCCTCTCCAAAGGTAGTAACTCATGTTATGTTACTGTCCCATCTGCTTCATACACCGTTCAAGTGACCATTTTTCACATGAGCTTAAGCAGTGACTGGAAATGGTCTATTCAACAATAGGAGCTATCACAGCTGACCCCCAAATATGCCCTTTCCCATTGTTCACATATATATTCCAGCTCCAGCAGAGGTCACTAGATAGTCACCATAAATGGGACTCACAGTAAGGCCAATTTTAGTATATCGACTATTTCCTCTGTTGAGTTCAGCTAACTGAATGCACACTAGGGATGGAGCAGGCCTTGTTTATTTTGTTCAGTACCACACAATGCAATGTTTTTACTAACCATGCCAGTGGGAGAGTTAAAATATTTTAAATACATCAATCTTTAACAGTTTTTTTAAAAAAGGCAAACTGTGTTGATGTGACTCTCAACTATTTGAGAAATTTAATTGCTGCAACCTTTTTACAAAGTGTGCAAAATATAAAGGAGTCCCATGAGTTACAACTTATGAGAATTCAATTAGTGCAAAGCACCAGGGGTCATATACACTCAAGTGCTACACCATGTGTAAGTCATTGAGAGGAATGAATGGTCAAACCCTCTTGTACTGTCCAACTTCTAGGGGGTAATTTTAACTTAACGGGTGGGAATTGGGCAAGTTCGGGTCATGCACGTTGAAGTCAATGGAGAGTAAAATCGGGCAGGGTGTGGAATGGGCAGCTGACCTGAACCTGCCCGTTTCCTGCTCGGCGGGTTCGGTTAAAATTCTCCCCCTAGTTTTTCTGTTTCAGGTGTTTTAAACTTCTTGGGTCTGCAGACTGTTTCCTGATTGGTTCAAAAATGCTGCTTTTTCATTGATCTAAATGAGCAATCAGGAAGCAGCGTTTTCTAATCCTCCAGGCCCACGACGATTGAAGTGCTTGCTCAAATCTTCCCTTGCAAACAGAGTACAAGAAGTGACAAATTCAGATTATGAGGATGATGTGCAGGGATTACTGTACGTCGCCGCACAGCCCATTGTGGGTGCGCATATATGTATCTGCATCACTTAGCTGCATTAAATAGAAGGATTAATTTAGGGATGTGAGCGAAGGAATGCTTTGACTTGTTAGTGAAAAGTTACCCTGTTGCACTTGGGTATTCATGGTAAGCATTCAAAATAATGTAAGACAGTGTGAAAGGGAGGTAACTGTACACCACTGATGCTTAGTGCACTGAATTAATATAAGGTCATTGTTGGCTATTTTACCTTGGCTGCTCTGGTGGTCACTAAACCTCTTCCAGTATTGCTGCCAAATCCGCTGATTAGTGCCTATTGCATTCACTTTCAAGGTAAACGCCTCCCTTTCATCCTCTGCGGCTCTTCTTGGGATTAAGCAGCAGTCAGTCCCAGAGTGCCCCTCCCTTCTCTGGCGCACTACTTTCAATAACATTACTATTAGCCGACCAGAAAAGTGGGTCATACTGTGGTGAGCAGAGATAGAAACCGGCTTTACCAGATTATCTTCTTCCTGTTCGCAGTAGAATGACAAAAATAAACAGCCCCTTTAAATTGCCGCACACCATTAAGGCCTTACACATGGGCTCCCCCCTTACATGAGGAGCTCGCTATAGTTTGGCGGGCCCTAGAAATTCAGGTAGGGTCAGCACACTAGCACATGCTAATTATGCACCACCCACCGGAAAATCCATGCTTGCGAGTCCAGATATTTTACCAGTTTAAGAATTTCACAGTTTCTATCATTTGGAGAAAAGTGTAACTAACTTTGAGTCCATAGGGTCAATTTTCCGCTGCATTCTCCTGGCATCTTTCCTCGTCCGTATGGAGCTCATATCGAGAAATTACAGGTGCAGCCTGCAATTTTTTGGCCCAAATCAATGTCACTTTTTTTTCAATGTTACTTCTTAACAAGACTTCACAAACATTTATTTTCTAGACTTGTGTGGACAGATTGCTTGAAACAGAACGGCCGTCTCTTGATACAATCAAGATGCAAGTTTACTTTGATATGAATTACACGAGTAGAGGTCAGTTTTCCTATTTACCTTTTGAGGAAAACAGTGGCAAATTCTTGCGATGGATATACAACAACAACAACTTGCATTTATATAGCGCCTTTAAAGTAGTAAAATGTCCCTGGGCTCTTCATAGGAACATTATCAAGCAAAATTTGACACCGAACCACGTAAGGGGATATTAGGACAGGTGACCAAAAGCTTGGTCAAAGAGTAGGTTTTAGGAGCGTCATGAAGGAGGAGAGAGAGGCAGAGAGGTTTAGGGAGAGAATTCCAGCACAATTTTTCCTTGGCCTGTAATGCTTTTTTTCTACGTCGGTGAGTTTGGTTCTCCCAAACGTAGCCAACAAACACGCTGACCTGTCATATCACTCCTACAAAGGGCAAAAACGATTAAAAAGGAATGTACTCCCCATCTCCTTTAGTTGTTTCAGAAGCTCCCAGTCAAAATCCCAGTCCAGCTACTCAGAGAGCTCAACACTTGCATCTCTAAGAAACATTCAGCAGGTCAAGCAACTTTTATGGAAAAACAGCAGTCAACGTATCCAGCCATTGGCCCTTCCTCAAGACAATTATGCCCTGGAATGGGGCCTGCTCTCCACAACCCTGGGCAGGTTCAGACAACCCCTTATACAGGCTGTTCTTCAGAGATGCCAAGAAAATGCCGATCCATTAACACTCTGCCTGGACAGATGTCTGTACCTCCCTGAAAATCCCATAGGGTCTAACAGTCCTTCCCTCAATCTGGCAGAATGGGCCAGTTCCCTGAGGCATTTGCTGCAGTGATGTTCCAAACCTGGCATGAGAAAGGTATCACCAGACTTTGGAACCATAGAGATTTACAGCAAAAAGCAGTCCATTCAGCCCATCATTTTTGTGCTGGTTCTGTGCTGGAGCAATCCAAAATGAATCCCAGTGCCCCCCCCGTCTCTTCTCCATACCCTGTAAACACCTCTGCTTCAAATTTTTACCCAGACTTCCCTTAAAAAATGCAATGGTCTCTGTCTCACTCACTGTGGGAAAGTATTCCATACTGCTACAACCCTCTGCATAAAGAATTTTCTTCTAACTTCTTTTAAGAAACATAAGAAATAGGATCAGGAATAGGCCATACGGCCCCTCGAGCCTGCTCCGCCGTTCAATAAGATCACGGCTGATCTTTGACCTCAACTCCTCTTTCCCGCCCTATCCCCATATCACTTGATTCTCTTAGTGTCCAAAAATCTATTGATCTCAGTCTTGAATATACTCAACGACTGAGCATCCACAGCCCTCTGGGGTGTGGAATTCCAAAGATTCATGACCCTCTGAATGAAGAAATTCCTCCTCATCTCAGTCCTAAATTTCCGACCCCTTATCCTGAGACTATGCCCCCCCTAGTTCTTTGCTCACTCTCTTGCTGATGTTCCCTTATTAATAACTCCCTAACCAGAGGAAATAGCCTTTCCTTGTTCACTCTATCAAAACCCTTCATAATTTTCAAAACCTCGAAAGGGGGTGGGAGGGTCTGGGTGTAAATAATAATAACTTGGGGATAAGCACAAAGGTCAGAGTACAAAAAGAGATAAAGATAATGGGGTAGAGTTTCGGCTCCTTTCCGCCAGTAATATCAGCACAACCTGGGCGGAATCAGCCGAAGCAACGCAAAAGATCGGGGAATTTTAAACCGAAGTGAGTTACGCCCGAAACTACTCACGTTCATGTTTTCCGCGATCTTTTACGCTGGTTTAAGATTCAATTCGCCCGGGTCAGGCCCCGCCCACAAAATTGGCCACGCCCCCAGGTCGAATTTGCGAGATTCTGCCAGTTAGGGAAGGCTCTTCAAATTGCGCTCATTTTCTTAGGCGCACAGGCACTAGTAGGCACGGTTTCAAAGTGTTTTTCATATCAAAAAAAATTTAACTTACTAAGAAACTGACTAGTGTAGTAAAACTATTAAATGGTTCAGCATATGGTTCAGTCATTTTCAGTGATTTTAAATCAAGTTACTTGCAGGTGGAGGACTGGACACTCTTTATTAAAAATGCTTATTTTTGGTGATAAACCCATTTTCAGCTGTATTAATAAAACTGCACCAGGTTACCACTCCTAAATACATCAAGGAATACTTTTTAATGGAAAGAAAAAAAAAAGAAACAATTATGTTCCATTATGCTCCCCGATCGCACTGGTTCATGGAAGATTTTATGATTATGCAAATTAATTTTAGCAGAAACGTGAACTGTAACCTAACCAGTGCAATATCAAACGCATTTTGGGTGCAATTTCCCAATTGTGTCCAAAGTGGAAACTCTACCCCAATATAAATACTCCGGGAACAGAAAAGGTTATAGCAAATAATAATAAAATGCCTGTTAAAAATGATGCATAAGTGATAAAAAAATAAAGATTATATTAAGTTTGCCTGTGTAGCAATGTACAGAGCATCAGCAACAAAAAGTATTGCAGTTACCCAAATAAGAGTTATGTACACAAATGCACATAGCATAAGAAATAAAACACACCAGTTAGAAGCACAAATTCAGCTTAAAGGATATAATGTAGTATCCATTAATGGGACTTGGCTACAAGCTTGGGCGCTAAATATTCCGGGCTATAGGATCTTTAGAAAGGACAGGGAAATTGGGAAAAGAGGAGGAGTAGCTATATTGATAAAAGACACAATTACAGCAGTGGAAAGAAAGGATTTCAGCAAGGGTGATCAGGCAGTGGAAACAGAAGAGGTAGATCTAAAAGAACATTAAAGGATGCAAGACTCTGGTGAGAGTCATCTACAAACCTCCTGACAGCAGTAATGTAGTGGGGAGATGTGTATATATACGGAGATCAGGGAAGCATGTAGCAGAAAGTGGTTAATGGGAGATTATAATTTTCACATAGAATGGGAGAAGCAGAATAACTCAAGTAGTAAAGGCAATGAATTTCCAGAATGTATTCAGGACAATTTTCTGGAACAATGGCCCCGATATTAACGCGGAGCCGGGATCTGAGGGGGGGATTTTTAAAAATATTTGTTCATGGGATGTGGGCGTCGCTGGCAAGGCCAGCATTTATTGCCCATCCCTAATTGCCCTTGAGAAGGTGGTGGTGAGCAGCCTTCTTGAACCGCTGCAGTCCGTGTGGTGAAGATTCTCCCACAGTGCTGTTAGGAAGGGAGTTCCAGGATTTTGACCCAGCGACGATGAAGGAACGGCGATAAATTTCCAAGTCGGGATGGTGTGTGACTTGGAGGGGAACGTGCAGGTGGTGGTGTTCCCATGTGCCTGCTGCCCTTGTCCTTCTAGGTGGTAGAGGTCGTGGGTTTGGGAGGTGCTGTCGAAGAAGCCTTGGCGAGTTGCTGCAGTGCATCCTGTGGATGGTACACACTGCAGCCACTGTACGCCGGTGGTGGAGGGAGTGAATGTTTAGGGTGGTGGATGGGGTGCCAATCAAGCGGGCTGCTTTGTCCTGGATGGCATCGAACTTCTTGAGTGTTGTTGGAGCTGCACTCATCCAGGGAAGTGGAGAGTATTCCATCACACTCCTGACTTGTGCCTTGTAGATGGTGGAAAGGCTTTGGGGAGTCAGGAGGTGAGTCACTTGCCGCAGAATACCCAGCCCCTGACCTGCTCTTGTAGCCACATTATTTATGTGGCTGGTCCAGTTAAGTTTCTGGTCAATGGTGACCCCCAGGATGTTGATGGTGGGGGATTCGATGATGGTAATGCCTTTGAATGTCAAGGGGAGGTGGTTAGATTTTCTCTTGTTGGAGATGGTCATTGCCTGGCACTTGTCTGGCGCGAATGTTACTGGCCACTTATCAGCCCAAGCCTGGATGTTGTCCAGGTCTTGCTGCATGCGGGCACAGACTGCTTCATTATCTGAGGGGTTGCGAATGGAACTGAACACTGTACAATCATCAGCGAACATCCCCATTTCTGAACTTATGATGGAGGAAGGTCATTGATGAAGCAGCTGAAGATGGTTGGGCCTAGGACACTGCCCTGAGGAACTCCTGCAGCACATGCCCTGGGGCTGAGATGATTGGCCTTCAACAACCACTACCATCTTCCTTTGTGTTAGGTATGACTCCAGCCACTGGAGAGTTTTCCCCCTGATTCCCATTGACTTCAGTTTTACTAGGGCTCCTTGGTGCCACACTCGGTCAAATGCTGCCTTGATGTCAAGGGCAGTTACTCTGTCTGTAGACCCTGTTAGGTGGGTAGTGCCTCCCGCGAACTCAGCCCCTCTGTTGTCCACCTGCAGGTCCCTCCACAGCTCGCCCTAGCTGCTGCTGATGCTGATTGTCCAATCAAAAGCAGCCATGGCGCCATCCGTCCTGAGGTTCTCTATGTAAACACCTCCAAACTGTACAAATAATTCTCTCACAACAAGTACTCTCACCAAACTGCTTCTGAGAAAGCAGCTATGAGCACTGAGCCTTTATTCAGATCGGGCCTCCTGACCTTTAACCATCCCGTGAAAGTGCCGCTTAATCTTGCCTCCATTTCACTGGTGAGTTTGCTGAACCCCCGGGAAACCCATACAGGAGGCGTTAATTTCAAATCGTTGGCAAAATCGCAAGAAAGGAGCCTCATTTAAACATTAATGACGGACCCACCTCTCCAGAGCGGGCTACTCGGACACTCCGACATCCGCTGCGGTAAAATTGGAAACAGGCCCGTGCGCGGCAGGTCACGGTCTCGTTTCGCGAATTTGACGATTAACGCCACCCCTCCCCTTTATGTTCTCAGCCTCTGTGCCCCTTCAGTTCTTCCATCATACATTTGTGGATATCCTGCACTTAGTATTTTATAATCATTTGTGCTCCTGAGTTCACTGTTGAGTCTCAACTTGAATTGCCGGAATCCATGGCTGAAACAAAAGCGAAATACTGTAGATGCTGTAAATCTGAAATAAAAACAGAAAATGCTGTAAAAACACTCAGCAGGTCAGGCAGCACCAGGAGAGAGAAACAGGGTTAATGATTCAGCTCAATGACTTTTCATCAATCACCTTTTTTGTTTAAATGGTGAGAATTGATAGCTTAAGGGAAATGGGCTGGAATAAATTACTGAGCCTGAATATTCAAGGGGATAGACTCATCTCAGATTAATGACTGTATTTTCTCCTTGTGTTAATTAACAGAACAAGGAAAAATGATCATACAAACTCCCAAACCTTATTTGTTTGTATAACTTGTATGTTTTATGGATTTATGAATTAGCAATGTGCTGTTTCCATCACCTCACCATACAGCTGAATTCCTCGCTGAGCATCGCTGCGTCTTGGAATCTAGGCTGGCCCCTGTGTGCAGAGAAATCACAGATAGTCGTGCGAGGACACGCGATGAATTGGAATATCTTTACCGTAAAGTCGTCAGCTACATACTGCTCCACTCGGGCCTTGGATCCCCCACCGACATAAGTGTAGTGAGAGAGGCAACTGGTAGGTCATTCGGTCTCTCTTCACATTTTAGCACGTAACGACCACAACAACAACTTGCACTTATGGGGAGAGAGCGGGAATATGGTATTGAGATGGAGGATCAGCCATGATCATATTGAATGGCGGAGCAGGCTCGAAGGGCCGAATGGCCTACTCCTGCTCCTATTTTCTATGTTTCTATGTTATATAACCCTTTAATGTAATAAAACACCCCCAAAGCACTCTGTAGAAGTGTGTTGAGGGAGGTGACTGAAAGCATGGTCAAAGAGGCAACATTTGAAAGGGAGGATAAAGATAGCCAGGCAGAGGGGTTTAGGGCGAGCATCCCAAAGTTTGGGCCCCCAAGCTGGATGAAGGCATCAGAAGCAAAAGGCGCAGAAAGGGAAGGATGCAAGGGAGGCCAGAGTTTAAAAAATGGAACTGTGTGCTGATATTTAGGGCTGGAGGAGGCTGCAGCGGTAGGGGGAAGGTGAAGCCATTGCTGTACTTGTAGACGAAGATAAGGATTTTGATTTTGATGCATTGAGGGATGGGGAGCCAACGGATAGGGATGATAGAACTGTCATACTTAGTGTAGGATGGGTGTTTTGAATAAGTTGTTCATACAGGTATGGAACTTGGGGGACTGATGAGGAAAATATTATTGTACTCAAACCTGGTGGTGATAAAAGAATGGTTGAGGGTTTCAGCACCAGTGTAGGTGAGTTAGGGTTTGGGATCAGTTAATATTGGAGGCAAGTAATTTTGCATAGGTTGGAATCAGTGATCTCTGGGATGGCTAAGATGTGAGCTTTGAAGTTCAACTCAGGGCCAAACAGGGCACTAAGGTTGTGCATTATTGGGTTCAGCCTGAGCAATCAGTTCAGGACAGAGGTGGCCTAAAGTGTGGGGACTTTTGGTGGGGGCTGAACAGAATGGCATGATGTCGATGCTAAATTGGAGAAAGTACTTGCTTATTCGTGACTTGATGTCTGTCCGGCTGTCCAATGGTTTGTCTCCCTGCTGGTCCTGAAGTCAAGGGTGGGATGGAGAAATAGAGCTGGATGTCGTCAGCGTATAAGTGGAACTTGACCCTATGCCTATGGACAATGCTATCAAGGGGCAAGGAGAAAAGAAGGAAGCCAAGAATGGAACCTTGGAGTGCACCCGAATTCACCGTGCGAGGGCAGGAGGAAAAGCGATTAACTGAGATGTGTTGGCTACACTGGGACAGGGAGGAGTGAAATTAAGTGTGGGCAGTGTCGTGAGAGTGGACCACAGATAAGAAACAATTGATTTGAATTAGTACAACAGTAAACAGTTTATATTGAGAAAGAATGGGTAGGCTGGTGTGTATTATCTTTTTGTGCAAACATCTTTGCCGAGTGGTCAGCTTATTCCTTGAGTACACTGTGGAGTTACTTTGCCATTAATTAGAGAATAATGCATACCTGTCAGTAATCACAAGGCGGTAATCTGATTTTGTGGTACAGAAATTGATGTTAAGAACGAAACTGAACTGGTTTGCAAAAGTCACCAGAACTCTTTAAGATTAGATTCCTGCCTTACAGACTCTCTCTAGTACCTTTGTACATTGATTTTTTTTTGGCCAATTTCATGCTGGAGGTGATTGTTAATCTACTGCAGGTACCTGTTGTGTAATGGTGTTTCACCTAAATGGACTATTGGGCATCATTCTACCAAGGTTATCAAGAAATAGTATGCAGTTGATTACTGAAAAATTCTGTGTGGACTATAGAATTATAAAATCGTACATTTTCTGCAAAAAAGATTCTCCTGCAGAATTACCAGTATTTAACAATTATGACATTGCAGATTACCTGGGAGAAGTTACTGCTTATTTTCAAGATATTCATATTTAAATTTTTAACTCGGACATGAAGCATGTTCATTTTTTTTTTTGCATTAGCTGCTCTGCAAAGTGTCTTTCCACAGACGGAGCTGGGTACCTTTCTTGTCCTCACGAAAAAGGACAAGGAACGACAGATGAATGAACTAAGCATGATTGTCACTGGTATTCGACTGTTCAACAAGAACTGTAAGAAGGGCGGTGAGGGTATTGATGATTGTAAGTATTGTGGAACAGATTTCGAAACACTTAGTTGCTCCTTAGTTAGGTTTCTAGATTTGACTGTTAGGTGAAAAAAAAATTCCTTAAAATTACACTCTTTGAATATTTGTGTATAAACGCTTTATGCAATTTCTGTGTGAAATTCCTTTGTGTGCAACTTTAACGTAGGTGTTTACATTAAACAGGGTTTGTGATCCTGTTAAAATAGCAGGCAAAGAAAGTTCACATTAATGGGTTAAATGGTCACATGCTAAAATTCAAAGAGCCTAGTTTCAGGGTAAAAGCACAATGTCTCTTTGGATATGTGCTGGGAAATGATAAATTATGGAAAATAAATGGAAAGCTATAAGTGCAGAGTGAGTTATATCACCCTGTCACAAGTGCCTCGTCTCAGTGCCATGTTCGAGATTGGTAATAGAAACCCAAGTCTTGGAGATTAGTGGTTCACTGTATTGGAGTTCCAACGCTCTGCTCCACTGTACTAGTCATATCTGCAACATCGCATTGAAATACATGAGACAAAGTAAACTTGGTTCAGCAGATTAGCAGCTTCAGTGGAATCTTAAATCAAAAATATTAGAGATTCAAAGGAAGATTGTAAAAGCTGAAAATCTGAGATAAAATCAGAAAATGCTGGAAAATGTCAGTCAGAATCTGAAAGTCAAAGGTACCATTAAATCTCTTGTGTAATCCTTCATCAGAACAAATATTTTCTTTAAGCTTTCAGTTCCCTTTGCCTTTTTTCTCATGCAGCAAAATCCTAGATCACCAAGGATGTGTAAATAGCTTTATGAGTGATGCATAGTCAATATTTGCTCTTCTGTGGAGGGAACGGACAGGTTTACGTTTTGTATTTGTGCCCTTCAGAACTGAAGAAGTAGAGTGGTGGGAGGGAGGGGGGGCAGGCATATTAATGAAAGACAGAGAGGAAGCATCGGTGGAATCATGTTACCAATCATCTCAGTCAAGTAATAGACAGAAACATTAAGACATTAAAGAAACAAAACTTGTGTGAACAGCTAAGAAAGTGGGAGGCCGGGCCGGGGGGTGGGTGGGTGGGGTTGGAGGAAGGCAATAAAATTGACGAGAAGGAAAACCTGGGGGTCAGGTATGAAATTAAAATGGCTTTAAAAATGAGGATATATCTAAGTTACTGAAGTCAATGTTCGGACCAGAGAGTTGCAGGATGCTTAGGAGAAAGATGAGTCATCAGCCCCAATTTGAATCCTGCTCACCTGATGGGAACAGAGCAGTCAAGTGGTTAAAATAGCGGTAGAGTACTTAACTTAACGCTGTGTTCCCAACGGGCTCCCACCTACCGCCATTTTAATCTTTTCGGAGGCAGCTAGGGTGCTTGCTGCAGGCAAACGGTGGGTGAGTGGGGGGGAGCCCTCATGAATATATTGAAATGGGGGTTCTATGGTGCAATTCGAACCCTGACCCAATTTTAACCAAAAATTGCGGCAGTCCCACGCTGTGTCGGAATCACCAGTGAAACCTGGTGGCAAGCGGATTCCGGGAAATCCAGAAAATTAAGTAATTAAATTTTTTTTTTGTTGTTTCTTTGTGGGCCATGAGGAGCGGGAGTGCCTGACAATAGGATCCGTTCCTGTGGGACCCTGCCAGTGGCCTCCTACAGCCAGCAATCCTGCTTCATGGCTGATCTGCATTTCAATTCCATTTACCTGCCTTTGCTCCATATCCCTTCATACCCTTACCTGTTAAAAATCTATTGTGCGGAACTCAGATGTATGTTAATCCTAGCGGCCTTAAAAAAAATCTTCAGGTTTGCAAATAACTGGAATGAGCATACATTTAAGTTTACACACAAACAATAACTTTAACTGGACACAAGTCCAACACGGTGGCAGTGATGCAGGGATAGGTTAAGAATTTTTTTTTACACAGAGGATTGTTCGGATCCTTTCAAAAACAGTGGTGGGAGCAGAATCCATAAAAGTTTTTAAAAGGGAAGTGGATAAATATTAGAAAAAGACAAAACGTGAAAGGATATGGGAATGAGACTGTGGATACTTCTTTCAGAGAGCCAGTACAGGCATAATGGGCTGAATGGCCTCCTTTTGTACTGCCAAATTCTAATTGCTGCTGTACATTGGTCGGGCATGATGAATGCCGAGTCCGCTAAGACTCTTGCGTCTGTTTTAACTTCACCCATAGGTATTTCGGCTATTCTGCAAATTACTTCATATTTGTTACTGTATTTTAAACACTGTCTATGGTTTTCTGACGTTGCCTCTGTCTAATTGAAATACATTTGCCAACACAGTGCCTGCTATTCTAAATGAAACGGTGCCAGCAACCAAACAAAATGTTGAGTCTGAGCTACAAGCCACTCAGCAGCTAATCTATCACTACACGGCTATTATCGAGAGGCTGGAGAAAAGTCGGGAACAATGCTACGAGGAAGATGGGTTGCATGATAAACTGAAGGAGGCCCTATTCAACGTGAGGCAGCATGAGGTCTTTCTACGCATTATTGTGGTAGGAAATTGAAGGATGCAAACCATATATTAACTATTATTATGCATTGTTGCTATTTCAACTGAAGAAATATACTTCATGCCACTTGAGAGGAGGCGAGAAGGCTCGGCTCAGCAGGTAAGTGCTTTTATTGCACTGCTTGTGGGCCCGGAGAACCAGGAGTGTTTCCTCCAGGCCCAGCAAGCCTACCTGATTGGTATGCAGATGCGATCGGTTGACCCCCCGCCCCCACCACGATCTCCGACCCCGCCCCCCCCCCCGCGATGTCCCAGGCGCCCCCCCCCCGCGATGTCCCAGGCCCCCCCCCGCGATGTCCCAGGCGCCCCCCCCCCCGCGATGTCCCAGGCCCCCCCCCCCCCGCGATGTCCCAGGCTCCCCCCCGCGATGTCCCAGGCCCCCCCCCGCGATGTCCCAGGCCCCCCCCCCGCGATGTCCCAGGCCCCCCCCCCGCGATGTCCCAGGCCCCCCCCCCGCGATGTCCCAGGCTCCCCCCCGCGATGTCCCAGGCCCCCCCCCCGCGATGTCCCAGGCTCCCCCACCGCGATGTCCCAGGCCCCCCCCCCCGCGATGTCCCAGGCCCCCCTCCCCCGCGATCTCCGAGGCCCCCCTCCCCCGCGATCTCCGAGGCCCCCCCCCCCGCGATCTCCGAGGCCCCCCCCCCCGCGATCTCCGAGGCCCCCCCCGCGATCTCCGAGGCCCCCCCCCCCGCGATCTCCGAGGCCCCCCCCGCGATCTCCGAGGCCCCCCCCCCCCGCGATCTCCGAGGCCCCCCCCCCCCGCGATCTCCGAGGCCCCCCCCCCCCGCGATCTCCGAGGCCCCCCCCCCCCGCGATCTCCGAGGCCCCCCCCGCGCGATCTCCGAGGCCGCCCCCCCGCCACCTCCGAGGCCGCCCCCCCGCCACCTCCGAGGCCGCCCCCCCTGCGATTTCAAAAAAATCTCAATTTGTGATGACTAATAGGAAAGAAAGAAATTATAATTTACATAGTGTCTTTCACATCCTCAGGACATCCCAAAGTGCTTCCCAGCCAACGAAGTACTTTTAAACTGTAGTCATTGCTGTAATGTAGGGAAATGCGACAGCCAAATTGTGCACAGCGAGGTCCCACAAACAGCAATAAGCAAATAATCTGTTTTTTTTTTAAGTGATGTTGGTTGAGAGATAAATATTGACCAGGAGAATGGGAGAACTCCCCTGTTCTCCTTCAAACAGTGCCATGGAATCTTTTATGTCCGCCTGAGAGGGAAGACGGGGCCTCGGTTTAACATCTCATCCAAAGGTGGCACTTCCGGCAGTGCAGCACTCCCTCAGTGCTGCACTGAAGTCTCAGCCTAGGTTATGTGCTTAAGGCTCTGGAGTTAGGCTCGAAACCACAACCTTCTGACTCAGAGGCGACAGTGCAACCACCAAGTCAAGGCTGAAAGATTTTTCAGCGTTTTTTCCTTCGGCCTAGGGAGGTCCTGTGGGGGACCTCTGGCAGAGGTCTGGGCTCTGCCAACTTTCACTGTGGATCAGGGCAGGTGTGGCAACGTAGGAGGGTTTATTTAATTCTTTTTTCTAAGAATATTTGTTTTATGAATAACTAAACAGAAGTTTGCTGCGTACACTCATAGTAAAAGAAACAAGTGATCTTAAGATTTGGGTCTTATTCGGATTATATGTAATTTCAGTCACTGTCAGCAGCCTTTTTTGTAGCAAGACAATAATTTCTCAATTCCCCCTTGGGTACGCCCACATCACAGGGTGGGGGAGGGGGGGAGACATCGCAGGGGGTGGTGGGGGGTTGTTGGCTGATCGCGGGGAGGGAGAGATCGCGGCAGGTTTGCTTGAGGGGCCGGGGGGAAGCGCTCCTGCTCCTCCTGGCCCACAAGCAGTGATGGAAAAGCACTTTCCTGCTGGATCCGGCAGCTCCCACCTCCCTCCAGCTGCCAGGTACAGCAAGTATTAATTGAAATGGCTGTCAAAATCTGAGGAATGCAGCCTCATTAACATATTATAATCATTGCCCCGCCTCTCCAGTGCGGGTTACTTGTCTGCCTCCCAACGCGCCACGGGAAAAGTAGAAGTAGGCAGGTTGGGATCGGGTTTCACATTTTTAGCAATTTATCCCCCAATCCGCACCCGCCCATCCGGGGGTGGGGTGGGGGGTGGTGTTTAAAATTCCCCCTTATGTCTTTCTCGGCATTCTCTGAGCATCAACCCCAACAGGCCCATCCTCCCCTCTTGCCGACCTTGCCACCCAGCACACCTACAAGGGGTTACTTTTGCCAATCTCTTCTGGTCCCACTCACCCCACACACTTCTTGGACTCTGTCAGTGGATCACTGTCCCCTCTGCATTTTCCTCCAGAATGTCCATCACTCGTGACCAAGGCCCTTATCATCCACCACCTTATTGTGCACGATTCCATTGATATCATGGCATTGACGAAAACTTAGCTCATGGGTGACGACACCTTGCCCCTTAATGAAGCCTTCCCTCCTGACTATACTTTCCACCATCTGCCGCTCCCAAACCATCGCGGTGACGGTGAGGCCCTTATCACCAAATCACACCTTGGTCTCTACCCCAATTCATTTGACACTTTTTCTCCTCCTCCAAGCACCTAATCTATTTCCATCCCTCATTCTCATTTAAAATCGACTGCTCCCCCCCATCCCCCAAATCCTTCCCCGGGTTTCTCACTGAGATATCCTCGCTCCTTTCCTCCCTCACCCTCTGCACTGAGCGACTCCTCATCCATGGTGATTTCAATCTCCATCTCAAGTCACCTTGCCCTCTCCCCTCTGATTTCACTGCCCTCCTGTCCTCCCTTAACATCTCCCTCCCTATAATCTCTACTACCCATATTCACATCCCTTCAACCCTGCCATCTCATGTGACTTCTCCACTTCATGTTCTCGATCATAGACAAGGCCATCTCCGACCTCTTTCTTGTAACCCTCACCACCCACATCCCCCTAACCCCTTCCAATCCTACTTCCTCCTGTGTCTGCTTCTTGAATAAACTCACTTAGAACTCCCTTTGGCCCTAAGTTCATCATACTGTTGATCTGCTCAACCACCCCCTGGCCTCTATCTTTGATGCCCTCGTCCGCACAGTACCGCGCACAATTGCTGCTGACCCGCTGTTATTCTCCTTTCCATTGATGGCCCCCCAGGTTGAGCATCTTTTTCCAGCTGAGCAGGGCTTGGAGAGGACTGGGGAGGTGAGAAAGGCGGAGGTGAGGAAGTGCATTGAAACGGAACGATGGGTGCTATTGGAACTTAAGCGGGTGTGAGGAGTAACGTGAATAGAGTACGCTTTACAAGACAGAATGAGAGGTGGAGTGCACTACAGGATGTAGGTGAATCTGCAACTTTACTCACCTTTCCTGACCTGGTTAGGTTATTAAAACGCTTCCTGCACTGGATCCATTTTCGTATGATGACGCTTCTGCTGCTAACTTCTTGTGCCCCCTCCATCCACGCATTCTTTGTAGTGACGACAGGTTTCTTTTTCCCATTGCTGGGAAACAGGACCTCCTTCCTCGCCCTTACTGCACCCAGCAGTACATCGAGGCACGCCTCATTGAAACTGGGCGCAGCTTTTGTCCTCCTTCCTTCCATTACTCTGTTTCTACTTCTCTCAATACAATGCACAAAATTCCAAATCTCCTCCACCGTTGCATCTGTGAACTGGGCCTTTAAATAGACGAGGTGAAATCGCGTCATGAGGGTCCGCATCATGTCTGCTGACGTGCAGTGGGGAGGCGAAACCCGGAAGTAAAATGAAAATGAGGCAATCTTGCTGAAATTGGACATTCCCACACGTCCCACAATGTAGCAGGTTTGTCACCCACTATCGCTACCCCCCCCCCCCCCTCCACCCACTCCGATCCCATCCCTGCGTTAATATCGAGGCCAATGTTTAAGTGGTAGTCGTGATTTTGAGGTTAATAAGTAGTTGTTAGTGCATGACTCATTGTCTGACTTCTTTAATGTTTCAGATAGAAAGAGTTAATTAATTCCCTCAGTAGCTTGTGGGTATCTTAAATGAGGGCTGGTGAGGTAAATTCATTTACAATCTAAACTGATAATGCAAGACAGTTGGACAACCCAAAGTTAGGCAACAGTCACTCCTGGATGGTGAAGCTGGGTGGTGAACCCCAGGTTGTTCCTTCGTGAGGAGTTATAGTAAGGGGATTAAGCATTCTTCTGGTTCCTTGACGTATATTTGTTCGGATACCTAAACCCAGTGTTCTTGTAAACTCAGATGTCTCCACTGTGCCAACTGGTATACTATTCTGTCACTACCACAACTTCTCCTGCAGCACTTATGTCAGAATTGCCTAAGAACCACACATTCGCTGCCCTTGCTTTCCATATTTGTTAGAATAATATTAGTTCTTCCATTTAATTTAGCAGTTTCCTGAGATTTTATTGAACAAGGCATTATGTTACTGTGACATTTAGATTTGCTTCAGTGTACACAGTGGGGTGATTTTTTTTTTTGTCCCTAGCATCTCCTTTGTGCCTAAAAATGTGCTGACGTATCACCAAGTTCCCACCCATTCCGATTTCCGGGTAGACCTTGATGCTGGTGGCTGAAGCGGCCGCTGGAAGCAGGCAGCAGCTTTGTGAGCGTATTGTAATCATGGCCAGAGGACATAATTACAACTCCCAATGCCATTTTTGTCTCTGACTGCTGGATTACCACTTGTTTCTGCTCCCACTCACCAAACATGAATGATAGAAGTAGCAAGGTGACTATTTTGGGCCACCATTTTGAGCTTTCCTTAAAGGGACCCTCAGCTGCAGTCAGAGAAAGCTGTGCAGGTTTGGTCCACATTTTTATGCCAGTCCTCGCTGCTGTTGAGTGCTGCACAAATTTTGCCTGCCGTTCAAAACTGGTGCTTCCTTTCACTCCCAACACTTCCAGTCCTCCCCTGTAGAGTGCTGCTGCAGGCCCTTCAGGATCAATCACCCTGCTAGATTTCCCACCCTCTAGATTGGCCAACTGCCTATAGGGGTCACATTTTGGTTCTGGAAGCTCTCTGAATTAATGTAATTGAGGCCAGGCTTTGAAAACGGCACGAGCCCCAGGCCGAGTCTTTCAGGTGGCGCAACGCACGCCCCACCCACCGCCCGCCCGATTTGCACCCAAACCGAAAATCTCCCGCCAGTGTATCCTGGCCTGCTGCTGATTCAGTGTATTTCTAGAAGTACAGTGGTCATATCGAATTACATAGAATGTTACAGCTCAGAAACAGGCCATTCGGCCCAACTGGTCCATGCCGGTGTTTATACTCCATACGTGCCTCCTCCCATCCTTCTTCATCTGACCCTATCAGCATATCTTTCTATTCCTTTCTCCCTCATGTGTTTATCTAGCTTCCCCTTAAATGCATCTGTGCTAGTCACCTCAACTACTCCTTGTGGTAGTGAGTTCCACGTTCGAACTATTGTCTGAGTAAAAAGGTTTCTCCTGAATTCCTTATTGGGTTTATTAGTGACTATCTTATATTTATGGCCCCTAGTTCTGGTTTCCCCCACAGGTGGAAACATCCTCTCCACGTCTACCCTATCGAACCCCTTCATAATTTTAAAGACCTCTATCAGCTCACCTCTCAGTCTTCTCTTTTTTTTTAGAGAAAAATGTCCCAGTTTGTTCAGTCTTTCCTGAATGGTTATTGATTTTTTAAAATGTTGTCTGGTTTTTGTTTCCTCGGCAGGCTGAAATTGTCACATGTGCTAAACAGGTAGAAATGCTGCAGCATCAATTAAGTAAGCGGATGGAGGACCTGAACTCTGTCGTCAAGTCAAAGGCAGCAGTGCCCACTGCACAAGTGTATGTAAGTATTGCCCTTATAAGGTTTGTTCTTCCCATTTTAAAACTTGTAAAACTCTGGTATGAGTGCACCTTTATTTTGCGTTGTAGGTCGTGTTATTTTGTGTTCCCATTTAAAGCATATGAATAAAAGAATCATATGTTAAAAATGTGAAAAATAGCTCCATTGACCCCTCTCATTTCTCGTTCTGGGTCATGTAGAGTGGTGACTGGTACAGGAGAGCCCTAATGCCCACATTCAAAGTGGTAGACTTGGGGCAGAAGCAGGATTGTTACTTTGCTCATAATTTTAAAAGTCAAGCATTCACAATTCTGCCAAATTAGCAAATATCAAGATATTTTGCACAAAAAAAACAAAGTGGGGAGGAGAGGGAATCTGAGAAATTTGCACCAAAAAACTTCAATTAGAAATGAACTAATTTTAACAACAGTGGATCACAGTTTTGATAACAATACTCTGTGCTCTCTCTCTCTCTCCCCTGCTCTCATTTTAAAAGTTTATAACATTTCCTTTGGTACCTCTACACCATGCGCCATCCCTTAATCATAAAGTTGAGCAGCTGACCTGTTAAAAGGCTCTTTCAACACCAGTGTCAAGTATTGATGTGAGGTGGAGTACAATATCAAACTGGGTAGAAGGCATGCATGCACCGTCTCAGGAACTGACTGTCTAGCGTTTGTTCACCAACTCTTCAGACAGTTCAGCTGAAGTTAGGAACCCGGACAGAACCCACATTCCTCTGTTCTGTGGTACAGCTGTATCAGTATAGCAGCATGTTGTGAACTCCCCTGTTAAGCTTCCTCTGCGAGTACCCTGTATATTTCCTGAGTTCTGTACAGTAATTCACATCGAAAATGTCACAAAAAAATACAGAAACAACTTTTATTGAAGTTATATGCTTTATTTAAAATGATTGTAATCTGAATGCTGCAGCAAATGTATAGAAGTGAAAAGATTTAGGGGTAGATTGTGGTCTGGGCACGACCGGCCGTGCCCGAACCAAAAGGCCCAAGGATCGATAGAAATTGGGCCTTGGGCCTCTGCTTCATAGTCGGCGCGAGCTGCCAGCACTGGTCACTCCTGTACAGGCAGCTCACCCGAGCAAAGACATCAATGTTGGGCCGCCTGCTTCAACAGCAGCAGCCCTTGACTAAGTCCCGGGGTGGGGTGGGGTTGGAGCAGGCCATGGAAGTTGTGGGATGGGGGTGGGATGTGATTGCGATTCATGTGGGATCGGGGGAGCACTCCTGCACAGGAACGGTTTTTAAAAAAAAATTCACCTACCTCTCGTTGGAAGCTGCGGGGGCAACTGAAGAATCCTGAGCTAGGCCCGCCCAATGTCTGCCTCGCTCATCGCCAAATTTCTTGATGGGGTCATTCAACAGTCGTTGAATTTACATAATTAAAAGGCTTAACGCCTGTTTTAGGCGTTTTTTTTTATTCGTTCATGGGATGTGGGCGTCGCTGGCGAGGCCGGCATTTATTGCCCATCCCTAATTGCCCTTGAGAAGGTGGTGGTGAGCCGCCTTCTTGAACCGCTGCAGTCGGTGTGGTGACTGTTCTCCCACAGTGCTGTTAGGTAAGGAGTTCCAGGATTTTGACCCAGCGATGATGAAGGAACGGTGATATATTTCCAAGTCGGGATGGTGTGTGACTTGGAGGGGAACGTGCAGGTGGTGTTGTTCCCATGTGCCTGCTGCCCTTGTCCTTCTAGGTGGTAGAGGTCGCGGGTTTGGGAGGTGCTGTCGAAGAAGCCTTGGCGAGTTGCTGCCCGGGATACCTCGAAAAGGGCCCCATGTATTTAGCAGTGGGGCCAACACCTGTGCAGATTGGGTGCAGGCCATCCCACTGCTAAATTGATAATGGTTTGCGCCCATTTTACAGCCGAAAAACTGGCGGAACGTATACCAATTACTGTTACTTAATCTTTTACTTCTTGTTGAGCAGCTCTAACTGCAGCACTCAGCTCTATGTACTGTGAAATGATATTTGCCTGCTGCATGCAATATGACTGATTTTCCCACATGGATTTTGAACTGAATGTCTGTTGGGTGCATAGTTCATTCTCTAAATATAATGACTCACATCTACTTATTGTTCAATGTTAAAACTGTAGTGATAATTACTTTGCATTTGATTTGTTAATTTTTTACAGGATGCTTCATTTTTTCAAAATTCAGTTTGTTACTTTGGCTGCCAGGCTTAATTATTTGTATAAGCACGGGCCTGTAGTTCAGAATTGTGACTCACCAATAAAACCACTTTTCCCTCCATCCTTAATTTTCTCCTGCCTCTCCTGAGGGCATTGACTCTTTTTGTTTGTAGCAGGCTATAAACAGGTGGTCAGCTGGCTGTTCGACCAGTATGAGTATCTCCGTTGAGCTTGATACTGCCCTCGCCCAGTGTGCACACAGGCATGTTCTCCAGCAGGACTCACAGGTTTTGGAATCAGGAGCAAGAGCCCCAGCTGATTTTTTTGTTCTCTCTCGACCCAGTGGTGCCTGTATTCTACTTTAAAAAAAAATCTCTTGACAGTGGTCTAATGAGAGTGAGGAACTTAAAGTAATTAAGATTAGTAAAGAAAAAGTACTGGAGAAATTAATGGGACTAAAAGCCGACTGGACTAAAAGCCTGGCTGCAGAGATAGTGGATGCATTGGTTTTGATCTTCCAGAATTCTCTAGATTCTAGAACGGTCCCCGTAGATTGGAAGGTAGCAAATGTTACCCCGCTATTCAAGAAAGACGGGAGAGAGAAAACAGGGAACTATAGGCCGGTTAGCCTGACATCAGTAGTAGGAAAATTGCTGGAATCTATTATTAAGGACGTAGTAACAGGGCACTTAGAAAATCATAATAAAAATCATTAGAAAATCTAATGCAGAGTCAACCGGTTTTATGAAAGGGAAATCATGTTTGACAAATCTATTAAGAATTTTTTCAGGGTGTAACTAGCAGGATAGATAAAGAAGAACCAGTGGTTGTAGTATATTTGGATTTTCAAAAGGCACTCGATAAGGTGCCACAAGGTTACACAAGATTTGGGCTCGTGAAATTGGGGGTAATATATTAGCATGGAATGAGGATTGGTTAACGGACAGAAAACAGAGAGTAGGAATAAATGGATCATTTTCAGGTTAGCAGGTTGTAACTAGTGGGGTGCTGCAAGGATCAGTGCTTGGGCCTTAGCTGTTTACAATATACACCAATGATTTAGATGAGGGGACCAAGTGTAATGTATCCAAGTTTGTTGACGATACAAAGCTCGGTGGGAAAGAAAGCTGTGAGGAGGTCACAAAGAGGCTGCAAAGGGATATAGACAGGTTAAGTGAGTGGGCAAGAAGGTGGCAGATGGAGTATATGTGGGGAAATGTGAAGTTATCCACTTTGGTAGGAAGAATAGAAAAGCAGAATATTTTTTAAAAGGTGAGAGACTAAGAAATGTTGGTATTCAGAGGGATTTGAGTGTCCTTGTACACAAATCACAGAAAGTTAAGAGCAAGCAATTAGGAAGGCAAATAGTGTGTTAGCCTTTATTGCATGGGGGTTGTAGTATAAGAGTAAGGAGGTCTTGCTGCAATTATACAGGGCTCTGGTGAGACCACACCTGGAGTACTGTGTACAGTTTTGGTCTCCTTATCTCAGGAAGGATATACTTGCCTTACAGGGGGTGCAACAAAGATTCACTAGATTGATTCCTGGGATGAGAGGGGTTGTCCTATGAGGAGAGATTGGTAGAATGGGCCTATATTCTCTGGAGTTTAGATGAATGAGAGGTGATCTCATTGAAATGTATAAAATTCTTAGAGGGCTTGACAGGGTAGTTGCTGAGAGGCTGTTTCCCCTGGCTTGAGAGTCTGGAACTAGGGGTCATAGTCTCAAGATAAGAGGTTGGCCATTTAGGACCGAGATGAGGAAAAATGTCTTCACTCAGAAAGTTGTGAATCTTTGGACTTCTCTACCCCAGAGGGCTGTGGATGCTTAGTTGTTGAGTATATTCAATACTGAGATTGGTAGATTTTTTGCACACTAAGGAAATCAAGGGATACGGGGACTGGGCGGAGAAAGTGGAGTTGAGGTCGAAGATCAGCCATGATCTGATTGAACGGCGGAGCAGGCTCAAGGGGCCGCATGGCCTACTCCTGCTCCTATTTCTTATGTTTCTTTAAAATAAATCGGTTAACAACTCCTTTAAAATAGGTGAAAGAGGATGGTCGTAGAGCAAGTGAGGCTTTCATGCACTAATATTAATAGCAGTAATTTCATGGTTCCAGAACCTTCTTGATCTGTATGAAGAGTGCATTTACCCATTAAACAATTGGAGGGGGGGTGGTGGTAACCACTTTTTTCATCCTATGGACAATGTCATACTTTTAGAGTTAATAATGACCGTAGCTTTCTTAAACAATTTCATATTATATCAATAGTGTAATGTAAAATATTTTAAAATCCCTCAACTATATATTGAACCTAATGTAGATTTCTTTTACCTATTTCGCCAGCCTCATTTTATTGCTCTCTCCAACCTGTGGACCTGTTTCCAGGATGAGATGGTGCTGCTTAGCGTCTTCAGCAACTTAGTAACCAACCTAGTTCCGTATTTGGGAACTCACTCACGGCTGTTTCCAGATGGTGTCATTGGGCCCTTGCTGGAGGGAGTAGCGGTGAAAACAGACACTGAGAGATTAATTGAAGTATCAGGTATGTCATACAGGGACAGAAATGTTGTCACTCTGTACGATGGGGGTGGATTTTACAAATTTGATCTCCTGCTGCAGTGCTTCGCGTTCCAGGAAAGCGAAGTTGGAATTTGGGCACAGGGGTCAGCGGGCTCTGCTGGATTATCCGTTCATGGTCACTGGGAGTTTGAATTCATAAAATCTGCCCTATGCAGCTTTTGTTTTTTTTTGTTTTCCTTTCCTGGCAAATAACTGGGAGAATTACTAATGAGAATTGGTTGCAACATCTCAATTGCAACTTGATCAGCAGTATGACATCAGAAAAAAAAAAAATCAACCTTATGTCCAGAATAAACTTGACACTCTTAGGGGGGTAACTTTAACCTTACCCGCCCGGTGGGAAACTGACGGGATCGGATCGGCCACCCATTTTACACCCCGCCTGATTTTACTCTCCATTGATTTTGATGGAAAGTACAATCGGCCAGAGAATAAAATGGGCGGCCGATCCTGTCAGTTTCCGCCAGGTGGGTTTGGTTAAAATTACCCCCTTGTAGTCTTCTGTAGGTACCCTTTTCTTTAAAGGTCATAAACATTTCGATGTTCATCTTTTTGCTTTGGTACCATAACATCAATGACTTAGTGGATATTATAAAAAAATTGATCATGATCTCTCTTCTGATGACAGTGCTCTCCAAAATGCTATCTTGAACGGTGAAAAGAGGGAATCAATAACCATTCCTTGCTTTCATGCAACATGACAACTTACACCTATACAAAACCTTTAACATAGGAAAATGCCCCAAACCAGTTCAGAAGAGCATGAGACTGGAGGGGTTGGACAGTGAGCAGGGGTTGGGAGAAAAGTTAGTGAAGGTATCAGAGGCAGAGAGGTTTGAGGCTATGTTTTTGTCAGCAGCTGGCCTATAATAAATGTTATTTTAATGTAAATGTTGTAGAAGTGCACACTATCAGTAGGAAGCCTCACTGGCCGAGTGCATATACCAGGACATCACGGATGGATAAATCATGGGGAGCATGCCCACAATTTTCTGCAATGCTGCCCACCAGGTGTGCAATTTTGTAAAATCGGTCCTAAGAAGTTAATGTACAGAATTACGTACAGATGGCACTAAACACAGAACTTGTGGACATCTTCCATAATTGTCTGCACCATCATTTAAAATCTATGTTTTTTTTCTGCCTGATGATATGAGGCACTGTACGTGCTGGTACAGAAATTTTCTATCCCCTCGAGCATTAACCTCTAGTCTGTGCTGAGTTAGTGGATCTAAGCCATTGCAGTAGGGCTGCTGCTATTGACCTCAATGCATGATTCCCACTTCTGATCGTTATCCATTGACTTTTCCAGTAGATAATATACTGAATAATACACATCATTCCTTGTATTGTTTTGCTATTCAGCAGATAGAATAAATCCATCAAACTTCAAGAATCGGGAGTGGATCTTTCCAGAAAGCACACTAACTTATCGCCAACTGATTGTGCAGTATCGAGGATTCTGTGCCTACACATTTGCTGCAAGACACGGTCTCCTTCTGAGAGGTATACAAGATGTGCCGGTCACCTTTTTGAGTTGAAACTATTTGCTTAATTCATGAAAAGCTTTCTGTTTGGTCCGCATAGTATCTTGTGTCTGAGAGGGCACGCAGGCAACTGTCTCTGAGCCCCACCAAGTTATGAAGTGACTGCTAGTTGATGCACAAGAGCTGGTTATTAGTAGCTCTCCTTCTATGGTGGTGGTCACCCCGACAACAACTTGCAATTATATAGCGTCTTTAACGTAGTAAAAAGTTCCAAGACGCTTCACAGGAACGTTATCAAACAAAATTTGACACCGAGCCACATAAGGAGATATTAGGACAGGTGGACAAAAGCTTGGTTAAAGAGGTAGGTTTTAAGGAGCGTCTTAAAGGAGGAGAGAGAGGTAGAGAGGCGGAGGTTTAGGGAGGGATTTCCATAGCTAAGGAACTAGGCTGCCGAAGGCACAGCCGCCATTGGTGGGGTGAAAGAAAACAACTCTCCACGTCGCAAGTCTCTAGGGAAAACCTAGCCTCTGTTTGATACTGTCCCACATCGGCCTGCCTGAGATTAGAAACTCAGTCGAGTGGAGAATCATGGGTACAAATTCAGGTCCCACCACTCCATGGTACTACAGTACACTGTATCGTCATGCTACCGGATGACACCATTTTAGCTTATTTTAACTTTACTTGTCTTTAACTTTTGCTGCTAAAAAGAGGTCTCTGCACAGTTAGGATACAAAAGACTCGGTTCCCTCCCATAAGCATGTTCTGACCGATAACTATCCTATTATTTATTTAACTTAAATAATCTACTTGGATCGCCAAATAATCTGAAAGTCGAGAACATACTCCTATCAGTAACCTGTGTAGGGGTTTCTGCACTTGTGACATGATGAAGACAAGGCATTATGACAGCAAGATTGGTGATGTCACGGGGAGAGCACTTCTACACAAAAAAATGGACCGTGCAGTCCTGGCGTGGGCATTTGTGCCCCAGTGAACAGACCATGCATGATAATGCAGTGCCATTTCATTTAAATATTTTTCTGATGCTCTCAGTGCATGATATGCTGGGTGCACCACATGGGTACTGGGCCAGAATATTGGGTGTCAGCAGCCAGTGAAAGGTTGCTGATAAAGTGTGCAAATATCTCCTCCATTCTCTTCCTGCGAGTGGTCAACTGACTTCCAGGCATAGAACGCCTGAACGCCCTTGACACAGAACTTGCGTGTTTTGATTTGTGTCTCATCATTGTCACCCAAAAACGGCTCCATTGGACACTGGAGAGTACACTTTTGCTAATTGACAGTCCTGGCGCGCAGCTCGATTTATGGAGCTCAGGCAGAGAATTCAGGCACATGGAATTCAGTGGGCCTCGCCGATTGTGCCATCAATTAACTTTTAATGGGCAGAAAGTCCTGTGAAGTGTGCTAACCTCTACGCCCGAATTCCCTGCATGAACGAAGCTCCACGTGAATTTATAATATCTGTTAATTTTTGCCAGTGACATGCCCTGCCAACAGGAAACGTAATGTATGACCAACAATGTGATCCTTCTTCATAAATGCTGAGCTTCTCTACTGTTCATGGTAGAGCTTCAGACAGAGCTACGGGAAAATAGTTTAGGCTGGTTTGGAATAATTTTTTTATTAGAGTTTGACTGAAATATTTTTGGGATTGGAGCAAAATCAGAAGCCACAGAAAGATAGAAGTTAAAGATCAAACTGATTAACATACATTTTGTAACTTTACTAAGGTAGCTTCATTAGAAATGCACCAAGGGAATACTGTAGATGGGTGGGATAGATGGACTAAAGGTCTTCTTCCTGCCTGAAATTATTGCTTTGTAAAAATGATTTTCTGGAAAAACAAGTTTAATAGTTAACCTTTCGAAGAGTACACAACTGTTTCTGCACCAACATTGAAAGACCTTCAGGTGTTTCTTTATGGAAAAGTGAGAATTCACAGAACAGGGGTTACAGCAGCATTGTTTGTCCAGGCGTCCACGCTACATGATGGCATAAATGTCTTTCTTTTGTGAAATTATGGGAGACTGGTTCATGCCTATAATTTCCCAGCCGGAAAGGTCTGGAAAAGCCCATATCCTAACTGGCAACAAGTCCCGTTCACCCATCTCTGTGCTCCTCCAATTCTGGCCTCTTGCACATCTCCAATTTAAATGGCTTCACTATTGCTGGCTGTGCCTTCAGCTGCCTAGGCCCTAAGCTCTGCAATTCCCTCCCTAAACCTCTTCACCTCTCTACCTCTCTCTCCTCCTTTAAGACGCTCGTTAAAACCTACCTCTTTGACCTCACCTGTCCTAATATATCCTTATGTGGCTCGGTTTCAAATTTTGTTTGGTAATGCTCCTGTGAAACACCTTGGGACATTTTACTACGTTAAAGGCGCTACATAAATGCACGTTGTTGTTGTTGTTGATGATTATCTCAGCCATGATGGTGGAATCACCTGTGGGGGTGTAACACCTGAAATTGTCAAGACTGTTACTGTCTCTCTTTATGCTCTTGTGGTTTCCGTGTGCTTTGCACCATTCCCAGCTTAGAGGACAAACCTTCTACAAAGCCTTTGTTGACGTCACTTTACGACCAGACATTAGGGGCTGCATGAAGGCAGAAAGAGATGATTTTCCTAAAGTTTTCCTGCCTCTTTGTTGGGAAGTGTCCGAACTCCACTTGGTACCTCCCAATGATGCTGGCATTGGCTGAGATCAGTATTTTGTGGACACCAGGAACAATATTATCATTTAGTTTATAAGTTTCCCTTTGTTTTGTTCAAAGTTATTTTTTTTAAAAAGAAAAAAAAAATCTGAGAACATTGAGCATCTCATCACTGTTGCTCCATGTCAGGCAGCTGATTGGCTGATTGTCCTTTTGAGGTTTAACCTTGTCTGATGATGTAATTCACCTTATAAGGATGAAGACCTGTTATTAAAGGAAAAAAGATCTGAGAACTCATTACTGCTGCTCCATATGAGGCAGCTGATCGGCTGTTTTTTTTAAAAAAGTAATTTACCATGTGACCAACTGTGGGTGAGATCCCTGCTTCCTGCTACTTTTCATTGTGATAATGCTTCCCTTTCTGAATTAGCTGTGGCTATTCTGACTGATTTTTTTATATGCATGCCAAGTACTGCTGTGACTATGTAATAAAAATTTTATTTTTAATTTCATTTCCTGATGTTGGGTTTCTTTAACATTTTTTCTATTGATTTAATATTTTGTCACTATTCACGGGAAAATAACACAGACTTTTGGCATTTCAGTTGTAAACACACAGAGGGGCTGTTGCAGGCAAAAAAGAATGCAGCACACACAGATCCCATGTAACCATGTCACGTGAGCAGCAGGATAATGGGGTGTAAAATATTTTATAGGAATGACCTCAAATAATCTGTTCTTTATTTTTTTCAGGAAATCCAGACATTGGAATTCTTAAACATCAAGAAAAATATTACAGCTTCTCCTCAAAGGAGGCTGCCAGCGCTTTTGCTCAAAAGCCTGATTATTACATTGCCATGGCAGCAGAGGAAGCTAAGCAATCTCCAGAGCTCATTCAACTGCTGGAGCTCCATCAGCAGTTTTCCTCAGTGACTCCCTATGCACAGGTATCGCAACCTTAAATGATGCTTCTTGAACCGAGTTGTTTGCAGTCTCTTGTTTAGTTCCAGCGGGATTACAGTTCCAACCTCCAACGTTCAGTCCAATAAACAGAAAATAACCTTAATACTGCCAGCATCGAGAGCACAAAAATAATGAGCAAAACACCAAAAATACTGAGTTTCTGATTTTAAAAATTCAGTGGGTTAAATGCATTTTTTTACTCCTCTCACATTTAAATCTTCAGACAAGAGGCCATTTCTCTCAAAATATTTTTTATTTTGCAGCCAGACATTTTTGTGCACCTTTTTATTATTACAGCTCAAATATCTAATGTTCTGGAACAAGATACTGAGTACCCGATGATCATATGCACAAAGTAGGAAAGGGAAAAAAAGAGACGAGCTAGAGACGTTACAGAGGGAATAAGTGAGCGAGCAATGGAGAGAAGTAGAGACAGCAAAGTAAAAGCGAGAATGAGAAGCGAGAAGTACTAGGGACCGTAGCGAGAGGAGACTACAAATTTTCTGTTACTTCAAACAATGTGGTTGACTATTCCAATGCTTTCCTGGCCGGCCTCCCATCTTCCACCCTCCATCAACTTGAGCTCATCCAAAACACTGCTGCCCACATCCTAACTCGCACGAAGTCCCGTTCACCCATCACCGCTGTGCTCGCTGACCTACACTGGTGCCCAGTCTGGAACGCCTCGATTTTAAAATTCTCATTCTTGTTTTCAAATCCCTCCGTGGCCTCGCCCCTCCCTATCTCTATAAACTCATCCCAACCCTCTGAGATCTCTGCGCTCCTCCAATTCTTGCTTCTTGCGCATCCCGATTTTAATCACTCCACCATTGCCAGCTGTGCCTTCAGCTGCCTAGGTCCTAAGCTCTGGAATTCCCTCCCTAAAACTCTCCGCCTCTCTCTCCTCCTTTTAAGATTCTCCTTAAATAAGCTTTTGGTCACCTGTATCTCCTTACGTGGCTTGGTGTCAAATTTTGTTTGATAACACTCCTGTGATGGGCCTTGGGATGTTTTATTATGTTAAAGGTGCTATACAAATGCAAGTTGTTGTTGTTCTCCCCTCACTACAGTTAGCTTGGTCTTGGATGCCCATAAGTTCAAATATCAGATTTGTCATTAAGGGTCTTAAAAAAAATTAAAATAAGTTATAAATAAGTTATTTTTCTCATTTTAAACCAGAAAGTTTCCTTACTCAGTAACTATCTGTTATTACAGAAAGAAGGACATACATTCACATAGTGCCTTTCATGACCTCAGGACATCCCAAAGCGCTTTACAGTCAATGAAGTACACTTGAAGTGTAGTCACTGTTGTAATGTAGGAAACATTACAGAGGAAGCAATTTTTAAAATTAAGAAGACAATAAACTAAATAATTAATTTCACTTATATTTACACCTCTGGGCAAAATGAAGTTACTGAAGTTGCTGCCTGCATTGCCTCAAAGCTGGCTATGGGCATGGACAGCAGGCGACCTTTCTTAGCTCCAGATTCAGACAAACCGTCATTGAAATACTGCATTGTAGGCATGATTGCACAAGTTTTTTTATATGTCAGTTTTATACTGGGTTATAACCAATCCTTGATGGTAAACATGATCAAATTCCTTCTTGCGGTCAATGAAGACTTTGTGGAGCTCTTTCTTCTCCTGCTGCAGTTATTATTTATTAACTTTGTCTGTTAAATGTGTAAAACATGTAACCTTTACGCCACCAGCAGCTCCAGGAAATTTCAGCACTAGGACAATGATGCCAAAGCAAACCTACTGTTACCATAATATAAATGGTAGGCTACTAAAATAACGAAGGCAATTTTAAATAAGAAGTTTTACACTGGCAATAAAGGTGCTGTAATCAGCCCTCAGTGGCCCTAGTCTAGGGAAGGGAGAAATATCATTCAGGGTTCCCACTCCTTATTCCTATCTAGTGACCCATGCTGGAAGGTGTGTACAGAATCAGACTTGGTTGTGATGCAACCTGTGGTTGAACAGTCTATTGAAGCTCATTATTCTGGATCATACATGAAGAATGGCCATTTAGGCAAGATACTGAAGAGCTGCCAGCATCTGTCTTCAAGCAAGGAGAAAAGAGGAAAATTTCAGTATACTTGATTTTCTACCATATTTATAATTTCTTTAAAATAATACTTCGGGGAGGGGGGGTTGAGGACTAAGACAAGCAAGCTATTTCTTAGAATTCAGGCAGTACAGAACAAGTAATCTTTCCACAATTTGTCATAATTTTTCAGTCTGGTGTTTGTTTTTTTCCCCCTTTCCTTTCTAAATTCTAGGCAGAAAAATGTTTGCAATCCATCGTAAAACGTGACAACAGCACACAAACTGACACTCACATCCTGGAGCCCAACATCGTTCAATCATATGAATGGAATGAGTGGGAGTTAAGAAGGAAAGCAATGAAATTGGTTAGCATGCCTTTTTTTAAAATTACATTTGCCAAGATTTTGAAGTTGTACCCCACCAATCAAAGATGCAATCAGCTGGAGATATCCATTCTATCTATCTATATAAAAAAACAGTACACCTAGCAAGGACAGGCACCTCACTATGTCACATTCCAGATGTCACTTTGTTACAGGTGCAATGCAATCTTAAAACTCTGAATGCTTCTCAGCTGCAACTTGAAACTGACAAGCAAATTTTCATTGTCAGTTCCCTGATCAAACAACAGTTAAACTCTGATGGATCTGACTCTATTTTGCCTACTAACAATGAGATTATGTGGCCTTAGCAGCATATATATTATACATTACATGCTATAACACTCCTCCTTTATAACATAGCATATCACCTGCCTTACTGTGAGCAACACCATGGGAGAACTGAAAGTATATCTATAATATATTAAAAGTCTTGCATATAATATGCACTTCCTGTAAGTATCACACTTACTTCCTGCAACACTTTCCCTGTCGTACTTTGTAACACCCCAACAGTTACAAAACAACTTACCTTCTGGCTTACCATGAGCAGTGCCACAGAAGATTCATATGTACACACACATGTATCTAGTGTGTACTTTATCCATCACACTGTCATACATCAGCCATCAAACATGCAAATTTCACCCGATTGGCTCAAATTTGATGTTCAGAAATCAGAACTCAACAGACAAGCATCATACAAATCAGCAAGTAGCAAGCAGGAATAATGAGTACTGTGGGCAATGACTGATGTCAAAAGACAAGCTGCAAATTAATTGAATATGACAATGTTTTTGTTTTATTCATCGCACATTTATCAGACAGATTTTGTCTCCACATAAAATACTGCTAACAAAACTGTGGAACTGAATGTAATTAGGCCACAGAATAATGGCGTTTTGAATTCTTCAATTCCTCAAGGCAAACCTGCGCCAGAAGGTAACTCGTTATATGCAGACAAACCTCAGCCACATGAGAAGAGATAACGCCTCCCAAGTCTACCTTCCAAAGAACAAGGCAGTACAAACAAAACGAGAGAATTCCAGCAATGTGCCCAGACCACAGGTCTTCTATGCTGGCTTGCGTGGAGGAAAAATTACAGAACCTACGCATGTGATCAAATTCAACTTAACAAGAGCTATAGATGAAACATAAAACCGAACTTCTCTTGAAAAAAGAAAGCTTAATTCATCAATCTTTCTAACTAAATATTTGTGTTGGTTTCAATTAACAAATTTAGTGTTAAAACTATTAAAATGTTTCTACAAATTAAATAAAATTCTACAGTTGGAGATGGCACATTTGGGAGCTATAATCTTGTGTTAATTTCTGCTATTGCATTATAAACATTTTAGCAGCATATAAGTTACCCTGACAAGCACCAGCACAATTTTATGTGGTTTTCAATAAACTCGTTGATGTTGATGATGTCAGCCACAGCCAGGGACCACTATTAAATTCAAACAGGCAGCAAAACCACTTGAGGAATTTTTGAATTACTGGGGCCTAAATTCGATAGCATCTCATAACAGGTCAAAATGGTCGGCGCACTGGGCTCACGTGCCAGGAGGGAGAGGTCCGAGCACCGTCCTAAATTGTTGCCGCGGACCTCATTGGAATAAATACAGCGAGCTGCGGGCGCCAATCGGGTGTCATACATTCACCTGATGCAACTCGCCAGTCGTGGGGAGAGGGGGTAGGCAAATCGGAGGGGTGTGGGTGCGGGCCGGCAGTGGCCTGCGGTATTAATGTGGAGGCAGGAAGAGGACTCTCGCTCCGTCTGGCTCCACATTAAAGTAAGTTTAAAAAAAACTTACCTGCCAGTTTCTTTGGAGGTCTCCAGTGACCCCTTTAAGGACATCTCGTTAGGCCGCTGTAGAACTTTAAAATCTGGGTAGAACTTGCACAGTACAGGTTCTGCCTAGTTTAAACGAATTTAGAAAAAGAGTCCTGAAATGGGCACAGGACCGTCATTTCAGTATTGAAGTCAATGGAAATGAAAATCGGGAGAGATGTGTAACGGGTGGCTGAATCGATAATTGGCCTTTTTACACTATCACCCAAAGTCAAAATTACCCCCATGTTATCTTACAATTGAGCTAAAGAGTCTTGCTGTTGTGCAGATGTGTCTTAGGGCTCTTGGTCAAGGTTGTCTTCTGCCTGCTCCATGGTGAGGCCCTTTTTTAGGGTGAGTTATGTTGCTGATAAATTCAGTGGTTTAGTCAAATAATGCAACTGGTGCCTGGATGATGCAACTGCAGGTTGGGAGGTTTGGCAGCTATCTTTTTTTATTTCTTCATGGGATGTGGGCGTCGCTGGTGAGACCAGCATTTATTTGCCCATCCCTAATTGCCCTTGAGAAGGTGGTGGTGAGCCGCCTTCTTGAATTCAGTGGCTTGCTAGGCCATTTCATAGGGCGATTAAGAATCAACCACATTGCTGTGGGTCTGGAGCCTCTTGCTGTTGCCATCCCTAGCTGCCTTTGAGAAGGTAGCAGTGAGTTGCCTTCTTGAACTGCTGCAGTCTGTGTGGTGAAGGTACTCCCAAAGTGCTGTTAGGGCGTTCCAGGATTTTGACCCAGCGGCGATAAAGGAACGGCGATATATTTCCAAGTTAGGATGGTGTGTGACCTGGAGGGAAATTTGAATGTGATGGTGTTCCCATGCCCCTGCTGCCCTTGTCCTTCTAGGTGGTGGAGGTCGTGGGCTTATTTGGTGCTGTCGAAGAAGCCTTGGCGAGTTGCTGCACTGCATCCTGTAGATGGGACACACTGCAGCCACAGTGCGCCGGTGGTGAAGTGAGTGAATGTTTAGGGTGGTGAATGGGGTGCCAATCAAGCGGGTTGCTTTTTCCTGGATGGTGTCGAGCTTCTTGAGTGTTGTTGCAGCTGCACTCATCCAGGCAAGTGGAGAGTATTCTATCACACTTCTGACTTGTGCCTTGTACATGGTGGAGAGGCTTTTGGAAATCAGGAGGTGAGCCACTCACCTCAGAATTCTCAGCCTCTCTCGTGCTGTAGCCACCACGGCATTTATGTGGCCCGTCCAGTTGAGTTTCTGGTCAATGGCGACTCACAGGAAGTTGATGGTGGGAGATACAACTATGGTAATGGCGTTGAATGTCATGGGGAGGTGGTTGAGCTTTCTCATGTTGGAGATAGTCATTTCCTGGCACTTGTGTGTTGGGAATATTACTTGCCACTTACCAGCCCAACTCTAGATGTTGTTCAGATCTTGCTGCATAAGGGCCTCATGGATGCCCGGTTTTGAGCTGCTGGATCTGTTCTTAATCTATCCCATTTAGCAAAACGGTAGAGGGTGTCCTCAGTGTGAATATGGGACTTGGTCTGTACAAGGACTGTGCATTGGTCACTCCTACCAATACTGTCATGGGCAAATGCATCTGCGACTGGTAGATTGGCGAGGACAAGATCAAGTAGGTTATTCCCTTGTGTTGGTTCTCTCACCATCTGCTGAAACCCCAGTCTGGCAGCTGTGTCCTTCTGGGCTTGGCCAGCTCAGTCAGTGGTGGTATTATGGGGCCACTCTTGGCAAAAACATTTGCAGAGGTTGTGTGGTCAGAATGTCACGTGATCAAACCTCCAGGGAATGCCTCCAACCAGAGTTGTAAACAATTTTACAACACCAAGTTATAGTCCAGCAATTTTATTTTAAATTCACAAGCTTTCGGAGACTTCCTCCTTCCTCAGGTAAATGTTCAGGATCTCCTTGAAGCCTACGCATTTATCCAACCAGAGTTGACAACCCTAATGCAAACTATCCTCCTTATCTTATACCCCTACTGTTTACTTGATTTTTAAAAAAAAATTAATGATATTGCTCAACAGGCTGAAATTGCAGTCAATTTTATGGCAGCTCACTAAATGAAAAAGAAAATCCAGGCCGAAGAGGGAAAAAATATGGGACAGTTCCAAAGATACAGGACTCACCAGCACCACTGTTAGAGGGCAGTGTGCACCGACAAGCAGTGCCCGCGGTGGATGCTGGGTGCGCTGTTTGGAGAGTCCGGTGTGACGCGCTGTACGTTCCACTTTTTGGAATGTCGCCTGGAGCGTTCTGATTCTTTTCAATTGTCTTTTCGTCCGGGCCTCGTTCCATTGCGTCACGGTTCCGGAGCTTTACCGAGTAATTCAGCGAGGAGGATAGACACCGGCAGCTCGCCGGTATATCTGCTTAACGTGTATACACACACACACACACATATTGTACACATACTGTACTCAGTATAACACAGCGGGCTAAGAAGATGGCTACCGGTAAGCAGACCTGTCAGCTTTAATGCTTTTAAGAGTATGACCTCTGTTTAAGAGTGATTCACTCCGCATTTGAGATTAATGTTAATTGAAGTATTTTGAGGCGAGGTACCTTGGAGCAGACGGTACTGCTTTCAAAAACAAAGCTGGTGGAACTTGACGAGTGCAAGCTTGCAAATGCCAGTCTTAGGCTGAATGCAGGTGTGCTACGTAGTAGTGTTGCATGTGATTATATTTATTTTTGTTCAGATTATTACTGAAAGCACTGATGAGGCGCAGTACAATGGAACACCGATGCCACTTATTGACGGGAAGCTAGCTCAATTTTCCCCATTCGAATTCCCAAATTGATTTCTTGGGTGGTGTTGAATCGTTGGGATGCTCCTGTGCAATGACCAAGGACTAAGAGAGGGGAATCCCCTTGAAATTCAGAGGTATAAATATTCCCAAAGTAACTGTGTAGGAGAATCTTTTTAATGATTTATTCATGGGATGAAGGCACTGATGGCAAGGCTAGCATTTGTTGCCCATCCTTACAACAACTGAGTGGTTGCATGTTAGTTTGGGACTGAAGTCTCATATAGGCCAGACCAGATAAAGATGGTAAGATTTCATCCCTAAAGGTCATTAGATGGGTTTTTACAGCAATCCAACAGGTTCACAGTGACTTTTACTAATACTAGTTTTTTTTAATTTCCAGATTTTCTTTTTCAAATTCACAAACTGGCATGGTGGGATTTAAACTTCCATGCTACTGTATCCCTAATTTAATGCTTAATATGTTCAGTCACTGTGGAGCAACAACAACTTGCATTTATATAGCACCTTTAACGTAGTAAAACATCCCAAGGTGTTTACAACAAACAACAAAGCGCATAGAATGCTGAACTATGTTGAAAAACAGTAAAGCACAAGTCGGACAAACTCGTGTGAAAACTGTACAGTGCTCAGGCCAGACTGCCCCTTGAGTACTATGTCCACTCTTAGCTACTGAGACATAGGGAGACATTCGAGTCCTGAAGTGGAGAAGAGCTGATCTCTAGCATCAGAGGAGTGATGTATGAGAAAGGACTGGGGGAAAAAAAACATGGGCGATTCAGAAGCATGTGTTTAAGAGGGGACCTCAAAAAGGAATATGATAGTGAACAGAATCGAAAAGGTAAATCTGGAACAAGAGTGATCGGCATGTGGAATGGGTAGTGCAGAGGAGGGGAAAAAAACCCTGGAATGATTTCAAAACAGATGTCACAGTGGAGATACTGTAGGTGTCACAATGCTGGATGAATGAGTTAGTTTGGGATGAATGGCTTCCCATGTCATGGCATATCTACTTTTTGATCTGTGGAGAAACAGAGTTAACGTTTCAGGTTGAAGACCTTTCTTCGACCTGAAACGTTAACTCTTTCTTTCTCTACAGATGCTGCCTGACTTGCTGAGCTTGTCAAGCATTTTTTGTTTATTTCAGATTTTCAGCATCCGCAGTATTTTGCTTTCAAAAAAATGTAGCTTGCCGTGATTAAGGGCCTGCTAGAAGTTGTTGTGATTTGGAATCTTCAGTTTAACAGCAGTTCATCTGTATTATTTTTACTGCAACATCTGTTTTATTTATAACACAATATTTTAAAAAAATCCCAAGACCTCATATTTAAAATTGGATATCCACTTTTTGAAGTTCAGCAGCTTAAAGCTAAGTAATACATTGACTGCAATGATTCACTAAGGTCTGTGTGTCAGGTTCCTCCCAGCTTGTGTCCAGAGTAGGGACAGACTTCAAAAATTGTATATTCATTATTTTGTATGCTACTCAAACTTGTATGCTAAAACTCAGAATTCAGATGAGAATACTGACTTTAAATCATATCCATGCATAATTTAATATGTGAAATGTGTAGAGTTGCTGGTGGTGGTAGTTTGTGAGTGCTGATGTCTATACTGAAGTATAACTATTGTAGCAATAGCTGCTATTTTTAAGTGCTAATCGATTCACAAAATATCAGTTTTTAGTTTCAAATTTTAACTGAACAACATAATTAAACTTTAGCTTTAATACTATGCCCAGGATTGGAGATTCCTTAATTGTTCAGCAACTGTTTTCATTGTAGATAAAAGCTAACTGATCCAAAGGGTAGATACTGCTTAAGACAGCTGCCTGACTCTGTAATTAATCTCTGGGATAAGGCTAGTGCATCCACATGACTGGCAATTACTGCAAGGCAAGCCATTTTACGCTGGATATTGTAGACTATATAGTGTTCTCAGCAAGAGATCTAACTGAAAATTGTTGGTAGACTATGATAGCATTTTTCAGAGAAGTATTAATCAGCTATTCTTGAAAATTTGAGTGCAGCATCACTGAAACTGTATTTACTTAACAGGGTTGTCTTTCATTGGAAGAGCACTGTCTGAGCCAGTGCCATGTTATTTAATTAACTTTTAAAATGTGAGCACTGCGACACAGAAATTTCCACAGTAGAGTCATAAGTCCAGGTGGACTAAAGAATTTGGGATAACTTAATACTGGGAACAATTAACAAATTAAAAAAAAGGAACAATTTTAATAAGAAAACTGAAGTCTGCCAAAACTTAGTATTTAATGAATTAGTGCTCAAACATGCCACAGTTTCACAGATTTTTCCATTTCTTAAAAGATTTTTTTTAGACCTCTCTCCTTTTATCTTTCAGAGAATGTCAGCTTACTGTTTAAAGTGTATTGCTTGACAGTAATGACGCTAGTGGCTGCTACCTATACAGTGGTATTGCGGTACACGAGGACAGTCTTAACAGAGATGTATTTTGCAACTACTGCTGTTTGCACCACAGAAGTCATCAAACTAATTCTGAGTCTAGGTATGTTAACAAGGTATGTGTGAAGTCTATTAGCTCATATTTGCACAGCATGAATTGTATTTTATTTTTAATACTGATTTGTGAATAGAAAGGTCAGTAATGCTTTTCTTGCATATTACTGGTGTAGAATATTTACCTGTCATTGTAAACAGGTAAACATTACACTAGAAGAGCCTTTTTTGTTGTGTTGAGCGATTGTCTTTCCGTTTCACACTTTCATTTATAAAGCACCTTATCACAGCTCTGGGAAGCATCACATGCAATAAATTACTTTGAAATACTGTGACTGTTGCTATGTAGGCAAATGTGACAGGGTTTTTGCACACAGGAAGATCACACAAACAGGTGTGAAATGATGTGTTAATCTGGTTTTGGCAGTGGTTAACAGAGGAAGATTGCCCAGGATATTGGGAGTACTCCCTGCTCTTTGAGTAGTGCCATGGAATCTTTGACATCCTCATGAACCATTGGAACAGGCAGACAGTATAACACTGTAGACAATTCCTTCACTATTGCACTGGAGTGTCAGGTCTAGTTTATGTGCTGAAGGCCCGGAGTGGGGCTTGAATTCACAACCTTCTGGACTTGGTAAGAGTGCTACATGCTGAGCTAAATGCTACATTAACATCCTGTCGGATGTGGTCGCTAATTCTTCTGCAGTTCATGTCCTGTGATGGACTAGGTGGCTAAAGACCTGTTGATTTGAAGGCCCCTTATTTTCAGAATACATTTTGCTGCAGTCCGTATTTAGTTATTGATACATCACATGCTGTTTGTGCTTCCACAATTCAAGGCCAGCGGAATTGCTTTTAGATAGTCAAAGTAATTTGGGGATTAATTGTTGGCCAGCAAGTGAAATGTATATTCTAGCTACTGATTCAGAGCAGTTCTTGAGATTTTTGGCTGGTTTATTGCAGTTTACAGTCATGGAACAAAATCCTGAAAATGACTACTGGTGATTGGATTGAGTATTCACATATGGAACATCAGGCACATGTGCAAAGTATGACCCCTCCTGGCTTTATTTATAATTCTCTTGCACTTGGCCAACATATATGAAACAGGGTGGCCTGGACTTTCGATTTTGGTGGGCAACTCCGGCAGGTTGGGATTTCCATCCTCCCCAGGGTAATTTATAAGTGGGAGTCGGCCTTCACCGGGAGTCACACTTGACTGAGGAAGGAGATCTGTTATGGTAGGCCTTGAAGGCAGCCTGCGCAGCAGGAGGAAGAGGCTACCGCTGAGCTGCCTGAAGAAAAATGTCTTTGCCTGAAAATTTCTTCTTTTTTTACTGATGAGGCCAGTGTGTGGACATCCTCTGAGTCACCTCCATAGCTGCCTCTTTTATTAAAGCCCCCTCTGCCAAGCTTTGAATTTTGGACCCAGGGGCCTAAACATTGGTCGCTGCCTCTACCATTCAAACTGAACAAATACGGGAAACACAGTGGGGGCTGTGTTTCCTTCAGTGCGCTGTGATTTGCAGCTGCCCACCCACATGAGGGTGGGTGCATCTCATACCTTTGGGACTGACCTCTGGAAAAGGTAGACAAGGGGTCCAGAGCAGGCAGAGCACATCCCCAACTCACATTTCTAGCCCCATTTACCACAGATCTGCAGGGACGGGGTCAGAAAGCCTCGGCCAGTATTTTTTTTAGTTATTTGCCATGATTTTAACATGTTGCATTACTTTTATTCTTTTCTTCCCAAGGGACACGGGGAGTTTGAGTAGGATGCTGTCAGCATTGCATGAGCATGTACTAAGGAGTCCCAAAGAATTGCTGAAGCTCAGTGTCCCATCTATAGTGTACGCTGTTCAGAACAACATGGCCTTTGTGGCACTTAGTAATTTGGATGCAGCGGTGTATCAGGTAATGAATATCTGGATACTCTGATCATGAAGTCTTATCAAACAATTTGTTTTATAGCCCTGTGGGGGTGGGTGGTATATGTATTACATTTCTAAGAAAAATATGATTCATTATTATTTAATGCATTAAAGTATTTTTTAAATAAGAGGGAAATTTAAGGTAATTGGCAAAAGAACCAGAGGCGAGATGAGGAGAATTTTTTTTTACGCAATGAGTTGTAATGATCTCGAATGCACTGCCTGAAAGGGTGGTAGAAGCAGCTTCAATAATAACTTTCAAAAGGGAATTGGATAAATACTTGAGGTGGGGGGGGGGGGGGAATTGCATGGCTATGGAGAAAGAGCAGGGGAGTGGGATTAATTAGAAAACTCTTTCAAAGAACTTGCACAGACACATTGGGCCGAATGGCCTCCGTCTGTGCTGCATCATTCTATGATTCATTGGGGAAAGGGCAGAAAAATGGGGCTAGGTGATATCTCTTTCAGGGAGGCCGTATAGATACGATGGACCAAATGGCCTCATTCTGTGCTGCATATTTCTATGATTAATTGTCACTGGCTGAGTAAGTGGTCTGTCTTTGGGTCTTGCGGTGGCTACTGGGAGATGCATAATAGCCTGAGAGGTGGCTTGATCTCATTTTTAAAAATCTTTTTTCCATCCTGTAAAAAAGCATTGGGCCTGTGCTCAGTGCCGTGCGATAGCTCAGTAGAGATCAGAGGCTTGCTTGGTGGAATTGGAGGTATGGTGCAATGACAGCACCGTATTTCAAGTAAAGGAGATTTTAATAGAAATTATTCAGAACAGATGAAAACTAATCTCAGCAAGGGTGCTGCAGTGGACCTCGGCTCCCCTGCATTGGAATGGGGACAATAAGCCAGGGCTCTTGCTCCTGTTTGCTATCTGGCAACCCCTGCTTGAAGTGCATGTGTGCGGATGTTAGATGACAACAGGATCTGGCTCGGCTGTGAAGCTCCCTGCAGATCAATAGCCTGCTGCCACTTGCTGTCAAGGCTCACATATGATTGGTGGATACTTAGGCAAGGTCCCCGAGCGTGACCAATGCCTGTGTAATCGTGCCGTTGCGAGGAGTCGAGTCCTGCGCCAAAGTGAGTTGACCTCGGATAATAATGTGAGGTCTGCTTGTTTAAGTATTTTTCTGGCGCTCCTGGTGCATAGCAGTTAACACCCCAGTGCCTGGGGCCAACATTTCAGGTGCTGCCTGTGGAGTGCTGGCTTTTTTTTTCTGGTGAGGAGGAGGAGGGCAGGTCAATAGCAGTGGCAGCACGCTTCGGCCCTATGAGGTCGAAGTTCAGAAGAAGAGCCAATCTGGGTGGCCCCAGGGAGAGGTAAGGACCACCCAGAAAAAAAATCTTTACTAGTCCCCACCTTCGGCGCAGTTTTTGGAATGGATTCAAGATTCCAATCAAATAATGGAATAGCCCCCTAATTTAAATATTTTGTGGCCTTAATGGGCTTTGTGCGCAGACTCCCAACTCCCTCTGTGCGCAGACTCCCAACTCCCTCTGTGCCAGCCAGCCAGCCACATCAGGGATATCTTAGGCCTCAGGCCTCTACAACCAATAATACACAGCACAGAATCAGCACAGCCTAAAAGAGTCCTGGTTAAAGCAAAAATTGCTTACTTAATAAAGACAATTTAACGTGTGTCTGTAAAAATAATTGTTAGCATTATTAAATCACCAAAATAATTTAACACACCACAGTTTTCCAGCTAGACCAATTGCAATGAAAAGAGTAAAGCTTCTGTTTTTAATTATTTTTGTATTCAATTTTTTTTTAGGTGACATACCAACTAAAGATCCCCTGCACAGCACTCTGTACAGTCCTTATGCTGAACCGCTCGCTCAGCAAGATCCAGTGGACCTCTGTGTTTGTGCTGTGTGCTGGGGTAACATTAGTCCAATGGAAGCCTGTGGAAACCACAAAGGTGCAAGTAAGTAATTGTAGTTTGGGAGATTTGACCTCTGTGGCAGAATAAATATTTTCAGCCCCATTAAAATCTATCTGTGGCAACATTTTCTTCATTCTTGGCAAATGAAAAATTGGGAAGTCATTGGCCCCAGACACTCAGTAGGATGTTTAGCAGACCTTCCCTTCCAACTGTGAACCGAGGAAAATAAAACACAGAAACACAGGCAGTCAGTCAAGACTTCAAAACAGAATGCTGCAAGGCAATCTAGTGCCAAAGCTGCAAAGAGGTTAGAAATGCTGAAGGGCAGTTAGAAGTAATCATGTTTAACTCAAGTAAGATGACCCACTAATGTGGGGATGGGTGGAGTATTTATTTATTTTGTATTATTATGCAAAGGCAAGTTGCATTGATTGAATTAAGTCAGTCCAATCATAACTGTTGTTCTGTATGTTCACCTTCATTGATAGAAGATAACTTAAGAAGCAAAAGAGACAGAAAAAATAATTATGTGGAGGTTTTTTTTTTAAACTTGTGTATGTTTCTGTTTTTCACACACAAGTCAAACTAGTTTTGCTAAAATACTCAACTGAGTATTGCAGATCTGATATCCACAAAATAGTATTGTATTATTCACGTAAAATAAGAGGGTCAATCTTTACAGCATGTTAACTGTGATATTGCAGGTTGAACAGAATCCAGTTTGGGGATTTTTTGCCATAGCCATTGCAGTATTATGTTCTGGATTTGCTGGTAAGTAGATGTAACCTGATCTTTAATGCAGCACCTTCTCCTTCCCATTTGAGTAAGATGTTCCCGTGCCAAAAATAGAAGTTGTTTCTTGGTTGTGCATATTGCATTGCTATGGTAACTCTTGATCAGAATAGTTGTTCCTTCCCCAAGTGTAAATTGGAGGCCTACAAATAAGAATACAGGAAGATTTCCCTTAGCTAAAATAATGCTAAACTTTTGCACATTGGATGGTTGAATGTGTGGTAGAAGTTATGGAAGTTTTATTGGAATGTATTGTTGGATAACAATTAAAATTTTCAACCAGCAATATTTTGTATAGTTAACTTAAACCTGGCCAAGGTAGCTTCAACATAGCTAATTGTGATAGATATTGATTGAGTTGTGCAGGAGCAAAGGCTTTCACAATAAAAGGGTCAGTAACAAGGTAGCGGTGGAGACTAAAAGTTGTGCATGGCTTTCAACTTGCTGGACATTGGGGCACAAAGAGCAGATTACAATTTTTTTTTTAGCATATTATCTCCCATATCATATTTTAGCATATATATGGCAGGACTGCTGAGCTTCATGTCACTCCAGGTGTAAGTGTAAAAGTGTAACCCTGGGGTGAGAGTGGTTAGAATTTTAGATGCTGACCGATCTGGTCTATTCATATCTTAGTGTGAGTCTACCATTGTACTTGTTCTTTCTGCATTGTTCTATATTGTTCAGCCAATCATTTTCATTTTTCTCAATTGTAGGTGTTTACTTCGAGAAGGTTTTGAAAAGTTCTGACACCTCTCTGTGGGTGCGGAACATACAAATGTATATCTCTGGCATTGTGGTAACTGCAATTGGAGTTTATGTGAGTGACGGTTCCAAAGTGATGGAGAAGGGTTTTTTCTTTGGATACACCCGCTGGGTCTGGTTTGTTGTATGTGAGTACCATTATCTTCATATATAAGTGTAAAAGTTTTCCTGCATATAATTTTTAAAAATATAAGAAAATTAGGAATCTTTGAGTACTCTAGACATTAAACTGTCTCTATACACTGAATAAATGAGAAAATGTTGCATTCATTGAATAAGCTTGATTGGTCTAAAATGGCCTAAGGCACTTTCATACTTTCAGGATTTTGTATCCTCTTTTGGAAAGGTCGTCTGGAAAGTGTCTGTCGCTCTCCTCTGCCCTCGCCTTATATTCCCCGTCTTGACCCGATCTCCCTGTACAACAAAAACTGATAGTTCAAGTGAGAAAACTTCGTAGTTATGGCTGAGGGACCTTGTGTGGAATTAGATAAAAGTGGTAATTAATGCTATGGTGAAACACTCCAATGATGTACCCAAGCTCTATGTTGGAAAAGCAAAGCAAATTTGTGAAAGACTGCAGCTAGATGGGTGGTAGATATACTTCAATGTAGAAAAATATAAAGTAATACATTTGAGAAAAGGATCTATCCTTAAATGGTAAAATTTTAAATGGAGTAAAGGAACAGCAGGTGTGCAGACATACAAGTCTGTAAAGGTAGTAGTGTAACTAGATAAGGCCATAAACAGGGCAAACAGAATTCTTGGTCTTGTATCTTGAGACATGGCCTGAAATTTTCCTTTTTGGTGGAATCCTAGTGCATCTTCGGTGGGACAGGTATTCTGCCTAATCCAATCTAGGCCAATTATTCTGAGGTTAACATGATTTAAATAATTTGGATGGTGGCTTCTGGTAGGATTCCTGCCTCCATTGGGAAGCCCGCCTGGGCTGAGATTGGAAAATGGCTGTGGGAACTCTTGAAGGCTTAGCACAGTGTAGTTTGGCCAGTGGCCTCATTGGCTGCCCAGAATTTTTTTTAAATGCCTTATCATACGTAGTCAATTGCTGCTGTGGCCCTTTAAATTTTAAACCCCTCTCCATTGCTGCTATAGCAACCTCAGCTGCCAGGAATGCATGTGTTCCTAATGCTCAGCATTGCTAGGCTGCAAATAATAAATGGAGATAGACTGTTTCCATTGGCCAGAGACACGGTAATGAGGTTGGCACAAATGGAAGATAATTACAATAAGAACTGAAGGGAAGGTTTAAAAAAAAGTTTCTTAACACAGAGGGTAGTCAGAATGTAAAATTTTCTGCTACAAACTTCAACAGTTACTTGAAAAAGAGGCCATGATGTGGAGATGCCGGTGATGGACTGGGGTGGACAAATGTAAGGAGTCACACAACACCAGGTTATAGTCCAACAGCTTTATTTGAAATCACAAGCTTTCAGAGCTTTGCTCCTTCATCAGGTGAGTCACCTGACGAAGGAGCAAAGCTCTGAAAGCTTGTGATTTCAAATAAAGCTGTTGGACTATAACCTGGTGTTGTGCGACTCCTTACATTTGAAAAAGAGGAACATAGGAGTTGGTGTAGGCCATTAAGCCCCTCGAGCCCGTTCCGCCATTCAATGAAATCATGGCTGATCTGTGATCTAACTCCATATCTCTCAGGTTTTTGTTAACCAAAAGTATTGTCAATCTCAGATTTAAAATTAACAATTGAGCTAGCATCAACTGCCATTTGCGGAAGAGAGTTCCAAACTTCTACCACCCTTTGTGTGTAGAAGTGTTTCCTAACTTCACTCCTGAAAGTCCTGGCTCTAATTTTTAGGCTAGTCCTAGACTTTAGAAACATTAAATGTTTCTGGGGAGCGAGCAGGAGAGTGGCATTAGACTAGTGTAGAAAAACATCAGTGTTGACTTGACCGGCCTAACAGTTGGTCTCCTGAGTTGAAATATCCAATGCTTCTGTGAACAGCTTCAAGTAGTCGCAACAATTGAATTCCACATTTGATTAAGTACAAATGTGTGGGTTCCCTATGTTAAATAAAACCAGTAGGTTAACCTGTTGCTATCTTCATAGAACCATGTCTTCATGGATCTGTGACGCTGTCAACTTACTGTAAGTTTACTGGCTTATGCTGTGAACTGCAGTCAGTGAATGAAAAAATTATGTATCTGCAGTTGCCCGCACTCCATTAATGGTAAAGTGCACCTAAACTGTGTAACTCAGCAGTCCACGTGATTCAGTATTCACCCCCTCCACCACCAATGCACTGTAGTGTGTACTATTTACAGGATACACTACAGCAACTTGCAAGCTTACTTCGACAGCATCACCCAGCCCCATGACCTCAACCACCAATATGGACCAAGAGCAGTAAGATCGTGGGGCAAATCATTACCTCCAAGTTCCCCTCCAAGCCACACACCATCCTGACTTGGACATTTTATCGCTGTTGCTTCATTGTGGTTGGCTGAAAATCCTGGCATTACCTAGCTAACACCATTGTGAGAGCATCTTCAGCACAAGGACTGCAGCGGTACAAGGAGAAGGCCTCCCTACCATCTTCTCAGGGCAGCTAGAATTGGGCAATAAATGTGGCCTTGTCAGTGTCGCCCACATTCTGAGAATTTTTTAAAAAATTGTTTAAACTTAGACTATAACTGTTTGGTAACTCTTCACATTAGCTACGTATAATGGTGGATCATTTTTGTTGAGATAACTTTTCTTTCATCTCCACAGCATTGGCAAGTCTTGGAGGCCTGTATACTTCTGTTGTTGTGAAATACACTGATAACATCATGAAAGGATTTTCAGCTGCAGCAGCAATTGTCATTTCCACAGTAGCATCTGTGGTGCTGTTTGGCTTGCAGATAAGTAAGTATTAAAGTTCATTATGTTAGCTGTTACTGTTGGAATGACGCCATGCCTTGTCGGTGTAATGATGTGCTTTGCCTCTCAAGCGAGTAGGATTTGTTTACATGAATACAGCTTCTCTACACAGTGTGTTTCCAGTCTTGGCCCCACCATGAGTTAGAGATATCAATCAGCACTTTGGAGGGAAAAAAAAACTGCGAGCAAGATATTCAAATTACAGAGGACATGGCTAAAGAATAGTTCATTTAAGAACTTTTCCTATGTTGTACTGTTGTATCAATATATTATCAAATAGCGACAATATCTTTCTTATGCTAGTAAAGTGATTTATTTTCTTTCTGTTTAATTTCAGCTCTAAGCTTTATGTCTGGATCCATTCTCGTCTGTGTTTCAATATACTATTATGGTTTACCGAAGCAAAATACAGCTACATTTGAGCAGGTTGAAACAGAGAAGTCCAAACAGCCGCTGGTGAAAGTGTGACCATCAAGCACTTTATTCAGAAAAAGCCAAAAAAAACTGCATCTTTTCTCAACCCAGTTATTGGCGGGAAATGGTATTATAACAAAAAACTTCTCCATAGGTTATCGACTCATTGATGCATTTTTATTGCACTTAGTGGCCAGATGGATGAAGGAATATTTTTGGTGCAATGCAGCAATATAGGAACATGCACGTGTTATTTATCAATCCGTAAAGTAATTTCTTAATATGGAACTTACTGAAGGAACTGTTAATACATTTCCCCAGGTAAGTCATATTTAGTGATCATACAATTCTAAAATTATCAGTAGACTTTGCTATTTTTTCAGATGGCATTTCTAGCAGCATATAAACTTTAAAAGTCACATGCTTTTCGGACAGTACATTCAATATATTTTCTGGTGTTGGTTGCTGAATTGCTCAAAATGTTTTTTCTCTGTTGGTATCTGGAACACTATTTCCCTTGCAAGTCCTGTCTATATTAGTCCTGGTGCTACTTCTGCGTAATTTTCTCCTCGTCCTGGATAGGTTAATTTTGAGCTGTTCCCTTTGCATCTGAAAACAGGGCAGCCCGCTTGTAAACCTACTCTATGATTTGGCTTGAGAAACCTTTTTTAAATTACCATTTATATTATCACTTGCATTTTACGCAAAACTAAGAATAGTTATTTAAATTGCATTCAAACCTCAGGTTCTTTTATCATTTACTTTGTGAAAAATAACAACATTGCTGCTAGACCAGTGGGGGCATAATGTCAAAGAGACTGCTTCTGACCCTTTTAACTCTGTGGCAACTCTTGTTAATGCAACTGTGTGCAGTTGCATGACACACTGGCATAGCCTAGAACATCGTAATTGGTGTTATAAGTTAAAGTTTGGTATTTGAGGTATTCTGTGAATTCTGAAACTCCTTTCAGGAAAATAGCAGTGAAGAAAATAAAAACAATTAACAAGAAAGTCCATTCACTGTCAAACCTGTTCCTTCCACACACTTGGCACCATGCAATTTGTTGTACACTCTGCCACACTTTTTGAATCACCTATGGGAAATTTCTGCAAGATTTCTCTCAGTTCCTAAAAAAGTGATTGAGCAAAACCCTCCTCCCTCTTCTTCCTGCCCCCCCATCCACAACCCAAAAAAAATCTACATATTCTTGCACTTCCGTTGCTAGCTACTTCCAGATAACATGTGTACCTAACATCCTAGGTACATCCTTCAATAACACTTCTGGCCAGATAATTAGTTTGCTTTTTTGTTGCAGGAATTCATCCATAAAATACAATCTGCTTTTATAGTCCAGTGTAAACTTTATGACTATGAAATAACGCTGTGGTGGGCAATGGGAGTGATTGTAGTGAAAATACTCTCTTCATGGATGTATGTGATCTTTCTAATGTAAGAGGTTGAGGAACATGAGAGGATACAGTAAATAATCCCCCCCCCCCCCCACTTCCCCCGGCAGAAAAAAACCTTTTGCTGTGATCTGGAGTTTTAAAATTCCAGCTTGGTCTTAATAGTTGGCATTTTGCTTACTTTGGGGGGGGGGGAGGGCACTGCAATTAGCTTCAGGGACCTTGGGTAATGCAGAGTAAAAAGGTTTCCCGCTTCTACCACGATCCAGGAACCCTCTCTTGGAAGAGCAGGTGTATAGGCATCTAGTGTGGACAGCCTTTGGCTTCGCTTTGATGCCCTCCACAGTCAAATGGTCTGCCAGGACTTGCAGTTCAGGCTTGCATATGAAAAAATGCCACTTGGGTGAGGTACTGGAGGACAGCCAGTACCTGTAGAGCTATACCCATGAATGAGTTGCCACTTTCTGAGCAAACTGAAGAGAAAAATCTTCAGGAGCTGAGGTTCCATAGTTTTAAAAGAGAGAACCTTGTAACAAGGGTGGGTTGTATGATCAAGTAATACAAGCGAGGTGCCACTTGCATACAGCAGCATCAATAAAGGAATATTGAATTAGCATTCGGGGCGATTAGGTGCTTCCCCCATCTAGGAAATAATGTTAGTAAAAGTCAGACACTCGTGCATCTCTCCGACTTGCATAGCTGTTGTGCCTAAAGGAGGAAGAAACGAAAATCTAAGCGAAGAATATGATTGTAGCTTTTGGTAAACAGTTCAACAAATGGGAAAAAAAATAACAAAAGGCTAGCATTTAAAAAAAAACTTCACTTGCAGTTGACATTTTTGAGTGAGAATGTACATCAATCCATTGTATTAATTTTGTTGCAAATCCTTACAATGAAGGATTGGGTGTATTCATTAATATGTTTGATTGTATGACATATGAGGAAAAACTTTATTTTGTTGTAGTGGGATAGGTAGTACTGTAGGTTTGAATACTGAAGATTGCCGTCCACTTCTGGATTCAAAAACAGACCAGGCTGGCTGTCCGAGTTTGAGCCCAGCTCGTGTGGACTTAAGAGTGCAAAATTCTGCAGTTTGACATAGGTTTGCACTAAATTAGCAGTCCTACTTATGATGTAGAGTAGGGCGGTTCTACTGAAGTTGGGGCTGATATTTATAACTGCAAGTTCATTCCTTTTGAGGCATATTGTCAGAGCAGAGTAGAGGTAACTTTATTCTGCATCAAATCACCCTATAATTAACATGAGTGTGTTTGATACTGACATTAGTGCCCACAGTAGAAAATGTGTTCTTCCCAGTACATCCCTTATTTCGAGAAGGGGTTGGTATTAACAGCATTTGCTTAGAGTTGTAAATTGAAGGGCAATTGTAAGTTATTGCATGTGGATTGAAAAAATGTTTTTTATTCTTGCCTCCCATTCTCTCTCTGTGCCACGTCTTCCCTGGCTGAGAACTGAGCTGAAGCAAAGTCTGGTGTGATTGCCCTTTCAGTTTTTGCTGTAAGTTTTCATCTTTAGTGCTTCCAGTGCAGGACATTGCGTGCTGGGAGCGCAGATCAGGAATTGAGGTGTGTACCTGAATTTCCAATATACATTCCATAGCCCTGCACCATGAGCATTAAAGACAAAAAATTGACCCCATTGTTTTTTCTTCTTCCCTATGTAAAAGTGCTTGGTCTTCATTTGGAACTTTACTACAGGGATATAGGTAAGATTGGAAATTGTCCTGCAGGGAATTGCACCCTGCCGCTCTCTTATAGTGCAGTGGCACTCCACAACATAATGTGCCTCTTATTATTAAATGAACTTTTAAAAAAAATACTAAATGGTAATCTTAAAAAAAAACACATTTAGGGAGGATATTTATAGTTACAGCAGACACTTCACAGGTTGAAGAAAAGTTCTAATTTTAATAGATTAGCAGCTCGTGAGAAAATAAAATGCTTTTTTCCTGCCCTTAGACAAGATAATGGCACAACTATTCAAGCCAACACAACCATTTAGTTGACTGTTGGTCTTCACCTAGTCTAATCTATTTTTTTCTTTCCCTGATTACTTAGGATTGCTATAACTGGTATAAAATGGTGCATTCATAAAAGCAAGATAAATGTAGACTGTAGAGTTGTACATTAACAGTTCATTGTTGCATGCATCATTTGGGGTGATGGCTGTTACTGTACACTGAGTTACATACAAGTTTTTTTTCGACTGCTTCATGATTTTCACGAACAACTCTGATTACCCTGGCGCAGTGCGGCTGAGCCCTTTGAAGCTGGCCTTGTCAAATAATAATACTAAAAGCAGCTGCTCACATTCAATTTGAACTGTGAGGTATTCAAGAAGAAACTATCGCAACATGTGAATCTCAACTTTTAGACCCCCCACCCTTTTTTGTCTCCATAAAATAATTCCATTTTTAAAAATGAATACATGCATCTGAATGTACAGGCCACAATGAAGTATGATGTATGAATTCCTGATATTTTCTAATGATCATTCTAACTAATGATTTTCCCACCCCTTTTTTAAAAAAAAATGTCTGACTCACTTTTGTACCAAACACTAAATGCACTGTGTGTCGACTGTCTCCATCCGTGTTTCTACTTTTTCATGAAACTGTCCTTTAACTGTTTTTGAATGAAGTAGGGTGATATTTATTCACTGACAGTTTCAGTGCCTTCAGCAGCACTAGTTACCTCACGGACACTTATGCTGAGGAAAATTCCTTGCATTACTGTACATGTTAATATGAAGTTGTAATGTGGGTAGTAGTTATACCAATATTTGTAGAAAGTGTAGTCTGTAAATGCTGTATTGTATGGAGATTTCTGAGCCTTTATAGAAAAGTGTAACTGAGATTGAAAGGGCACTTTTCCATTGTAAAATATTTTAAACCATTATTCTGAATGTAGTTTGAAATTATCCAGAACAGTAAAAATGATTTTAAAATTAATCATAGTGTCAAGGAATTAGTAAATTATAGGTTCCATCCACTGTAGTGATGGAAGTTTGCTGATTGGCAGTGGGGAAAAGTGAGTGGGTGACATTAGCACTGTAAATGTAAGAGCTCATTACATGTTGGTGTGTTAATGAAGACAAACAAGATAATCTGTAATTTCTGTGTGCCATACTCAACTTGGTGTTGGAATCTTTTATATGAAATCTTTGTGTCATAATATTGTCATACAAGCCACGTTTGGGGGGGGGGGGGGAGGGGAGAAAGAAAATCACTACTGTTGATCTTTTGATGTCAATTTGTTTTGGACTTTTATTGTGGAAATAAATCATTTTTGGCAAAACTGGTCACCTTGCAGCTATGTTGAAGTCCAGAAGGAGAACTGTGAGTAACTAAATTTACAACATGCATCACTTCCACATTCATTAGACTATATAAAAATGTAACCTAATTCATGAAATGATTTATGACTTTGTTGTGCTTGGAGGAAAATTTAATTCTGCTGTACACATGTCACTTGATGAAGTGCTTCCTTTGATTTTTTTTTTAGCTTTAATTAAAAAATAATAAAGTTTCATCTGGTCAAAGAGTGTGCTTGGAAAGATGTCTAGCATTATCTTGTCACCTCAGTAGCTTCCCTGTTTTAAATTATTGTTGAAAAGCGTTCCATGTCCATTTGTGAAGAACTTTCTTCCAACTTTTCACTTCATTCATCTAGTGATAATCCTACGCCCCCTTGTTACCAATTTGCCCAACAGCAGAAACTGTCTTTTAACTGGTTACGTTCTCAAAACCATTCATTTTGAAAACCTGTTAGGGCTAACTATAACCCCCTTCACCTTTTCTGTTTCAACAAATAAAGTGTCACTTTGTGTAAACTTCTCTTCATAAATATAACTTCTCATTACTGGTATCGTTCTAGTGAATCTTTGCTATACCCGCTCCTTGATTGTAATATCCTTCTTATAATGGGGAAGGAGGGGGAACTTTATGCCACACTTCAACTGTGGCTTAACCAATGTCTTACACAATTTCACCATTGCTTTTATATTCTACATCCCTATGTATAAACCCCAGGAATCCTACATTCTCTATCCATCTAGGATATACTTTTCACTTTTTTTTAACCCCACAACTTGCATATGTATTAAGGGTACTGGCAAACTATTATTTTAAGACATTGACTGGTAAATGTTTCAATGTAAAAAGAACTTCCAAAAGCTTAAACTTCTGCCTTAGACCAGGATGATAACTGCATCCATGACTTATCATTGATAATAGGAACAATTGTCCAATAGATACAAGGTTCTTGCAGCCCTTGTGGACGAGTGCAGGGAGGATAAGCAAACTGGCCATGGCACCGTGATTCAGGGGGCCATTCAAGTGGGGGGAGTAAAAAGGAATGTGGTTGTAGTAGGCAACAGTATAGTTAGAGATAGACACTGTTCTCTGCAGCCACGAGTGAGACTCCCGAAGGCTGTGTTGCCTACCTGGTGCCAGGGTTAAGGACATCGCCTCAGGGTTGGAGAGAAAGTGGGAGGGGGAGGTTCCCGTTGTCATGGTCCACGTAGGTACCAACGACATAGGTAGGACTAAGAGGTTCTGCTGAGGGGGTTTGAGCAGCTAGGGACTAAATTAAAAAGCAGAACCACAAGCAAAGTGACACGGGGTAAATCAGATCAGAGAGATGAATGCGTGGCTTAAAGATTGATGTGGGAGAAGTGGGTTTCGATTCATGGGGCACTGGCACCAGTACTGGGGAAAGAGGGAGCTGTTCCATTGGGACGGGCTTCACCTGAACCATGCTGGGACCAGTGTTCTGGCAAACCGAATAAATGGGTGGTAGAGAAGGCTTTAAACTAAATAGAGGGGGGGAGGGCTCAGGTGGGGCGAAGTTTAGATTGATAGAGAAAAGACAAGGAAGTAGTACAGGAAAGTGATGGGGGTAATGATAAATAGAGTGTGTGTCAGGAAGGGACAGAGCGTACAAACATAAGAGTGCACTAGCAAATGGGGCCGGGGTAGGAAAGAATGATAAAAAGACAAAATTAAAAGGTTCTTTATCTGAATGCGCGCAGCATTCGTAAGATAGATGAATTGACGGCACAAATAGAAACAAATGGGTATGACCTCGTGTCCATTACAGAGACGTGGTTGCAAGGTGACCAAGGTTGGGAGCTAAATATTCAGGGTTATTTAACATTTTGGAAGGATAGGAAAAAAGGTAAAGGTGGTGGGGTAGCTCTGTTAGTAAAGGATGAAATTGGTATAATAGTGAGAAATGTTCTTGGCTCAGAAGATCAAAGATGTCGAATCAATTTGGGTGGAGGTAAGAAATAGCAAGGGAAAGAAATCACTGGTGGGAGTAGTATATAGGCCCCCTAACAGTAGCTACACTAGGGCAAAATATAAATCAGGAAATAAGGGGGGCTTGTAAAAAAGGCAATGCAATAATCATGGGCGATTTTAACTATCACACAGATTGGACAAATCAAATTGGCAAAAATAGCCGAGGAGGAGTTCATTGAGTGTATTAGGGACTGTTTCTTAGATCAATATGTCGGGGAACCAACCAGGGAACAGGCCATTTTGGATTTGGTAATGGGTAACGAAACAGGATTAATTAATGATCTCAAAGTAAAGGATCCCTTGGGAAGCAGTGATCATAACATGATGAATTTCACATCCAGTTTGAGAGCGAGGATCTTGGGGATGAAACTGCTGTATTAAACTTAAATAAGGGCAATTATAAAGGAATAAGGGCAATTATAAAGGAATGAGGGCAGAATTGGCTAAAGTGGACTGGGTGAACAGATTAGATGGTATGATGGTGGATAAGCAGTGGCAAACATTTAAAAAGATATTTTATGACTCGCAACAAAAATATATCCCTGTGAGGAGGAAAGACGCCACAAAAAGGGTGAACCAACCGTGGCTAACTAAGGAAGTCAAGGATGGTATCAGGTTAAAAGAAAAAGCATACAACATGGCAAAGATTACTGGAATGCCCGAATATTGGGAAAACTTTAAAAACCAGCAAAGGATGATTAAAAGAATAATAAAGAGGGAGAAAATAAATGTGAGTAAACTAACAAGAAATATAAAAACTGACAGGAAAAGCTTCTACAAGTATATAAAAAGGAAGAGCGTAGCTAAAGTAAACAATGGTCCCTTAGCGGATGAGACTGGGGAAATAATAATGGAAAGCAAGGAAAGGGCAGAGGAATTGAACAGATATTTTGTACCTGTCTTCACAGTAGAAAACACTAATAATATACCAATAATAGAAAATCAAGGGGCAAAGGGGAGGGAGGAACTAAAAACTATCACTAGAGAAAAAGTACTTGGTAAACTAATGGGTCTAAAGGCTGACAAGTCCCCTGGATCTGATGGCTTGCATCCGAGGGTCTTAAAGAAAGTGGCTACAGAGATAGTGGATGCATTGGTTGTAATCTTCCAGAATTCACTAGATTCTGGAAAGGTCCCAGCGGATTGGAAAACCACAAACTACAAACCGCCCCTATTCAAGAAGGGAGAGAGACAGAAAGCAGGTAACTATAGACCAGTTAGCCTAACATCTGTCATTGGGAAAATGCTAGAATCCATTATTAAGGAAGTAGTAGCAGGACATTTGGAGACTCAGAATAAAACCATGTTGACTCTCCTTGATTGTATGAAGGGGAAATCGTCTGACAAATTTATTAGAGTTCTTTGAGGAAGTAACAGGCAGGGTGGATAAAGGCATTCGATAAGGTGCCACATAAAAGATTACTTGATAAGAGCTCATTGTGTTGGGGGTAATATACTGGCATGGATAGAGGATTGGCTAACTAACAGAAAACAAAGTTGGGATAAAAGGGTCATTTTTAAAAAGGCAATCTGTAACTAGTGGGGTGCCGCAGGGATCAGTGCTGGGGCCTCAACTATTTACAATATATATCAATGACTTGGATGAAGGAACAGAGTATCTTGTGGCCAAATTTGCTGATAATACAAAGATAGGTGGAAAGGCAAGTTGCGATGAGGACACAAAGTGCCTGTAAAGGGATATTGACAGGTTAAGCGAATGGGCAAAAAACTGGCAGGTGGAATATAATGTGGGAAAATGTGAAGTCATCCACGTTGGGAGGAAAAATAAAAAAGCAAAATATTATTTGAATGGAGAAATACTACAAAATGCTGTGGTACAGAGGGATCTGGGTGTCCTCGTACATTAAGCACAAGAAGTCAACATACAGGTGCAGCAGGTAATCCGGAAGGCAAATGGAATATTGGCCTTTATTTCTAGGGGGATGGAGTATAAAAGCAGGGAAGTCATGCTACAACTGTACAGGGTGCTGGTGAGACCACACCTGGAGTACTGTGGACAGTTCTGGTGCCCTTATTTAAGGAAGGACATACTTGCATTGGAGGCAGTTCAGAGAAGGTTCACTAGGTTGATTCCGGGTATGGAAGGGTTGTCTTATGAGGAAAGATTGAACAGGTTGGGTCTATACTCATTGGAGTTTAGAAGAATGAGAGGAGATCTTATTGAAACATAAGATTCTGAGGGGACTCGATAGGGTAGATGCTGAGAGGATGTTACCCCTCATGGGGGAATCTAAAACTAGGGGGCATAGTCTCAGAATAAGGGGTCGCCCGTTTAAGACGGAAATGAGGAGGAATTTCTTCTCCCAGAGGGACGTGAATCTTTGGAATTCTTTACCCCAAAAAGCTGTGGAGGCCGAGTCATTGAATACATTCAAGGCGGAGTTAGACAAATTTTTGATCAGCAAGTGTAAGGAATCTTACAACACCAGGTTATAGTCCAACAGTTTTATTTGAAAATCACAAGCTTTCGGAGGCTTTCTCCTTCGTCAGGTGTCACCTGACGAAGGAGAAAGCCTCCAAAAGCTTGTGATTTTCAAATAAAACTGTTGGACTATAACCTGGTGTTGTAAGATTCCTTACACTTGTCAACCCCAGTCCATCACCGGCATCTCCACATCTTGATCAGCAAGTATATGGGGAAAGGGCGGGAAAGTGGAGTTGAGGTAAAAATCAGATCAGCCATGATCTCATTAAATGGCAGGGCAAGCTCGAGGGACTACTCCTGCTCCTATCTCTTATGCTCTCGCTTATGATCTAATTAAATAAAGATACCAACTACTACATATTTAAAAAAAATATTGATTGCCCTTCTTCCTGGACCAAACAAAACTCATCATGTAAAATGTTTATCTATTTCCCATTCTCTTTCTGAATGTCTTAAGCGTTTTCTTTCATTATGTATGTCTCTAATTTCTTTCTCACTCTTCCTGCAAGTCTCTTTCTTCCCTGTCCTTTCCCTGACAGTCTTCCTGGAATTATAGCAATTTCCTGCTCTAACATTTTCTTCAAACAATTGTTTTAGTTAAAGCATCAGCGACCATGTAGATTAAGGATAGAAAAACCCAAGTTGAACATTAAAAAATATACATGGGAATAAATTTTCATCTATAATAGCCAGTGATATATTTTATGAAATGAGACCGCCAAACAATCCACAACTGTGACACTTCAGATTGTATGTTCACCTAATCTAAATGTACAAAAGAAATACTTCAGAACACGAACTTCGGACCCAGCCCCAGGAATTGTTAAATTAACAGATGGGTTTTACCTCTCTCATAAGTAATCTTCAAAATTGCCAAAGCAAGCGTTTAGACAGGCAGACAACCTATTCCCAAGATCTTGCTAATAATAAAACAAAAACGAAATACTGCAGATACTGCAAATCTGAAATAAAGAGAAAATGCTGAATTGACCTGAAACGTTAATTCTGTTTCTCCACAGCTGGTGCCTGACTTGCTGAGTATTTCCAGCATCTGCTGTATTTTGCTTTTGATGTAATCAGATTGGTATGGAACAACAATTTTTAATTACCTCATCAGTAACAAGGAGTCAATAAATATAACCGGAGTTCGAGAAAGGTTAACAACTTGCATTTATATAGCACCTTTAATATAGAAAAACATCCCAAGGTGCTTCACAGTGGTGTCAGTGGGAGGGGCGACGTATGATGGGCTAGAGGAGGAATTATTAGGAGGGTGACCAAAAGCTTGGGCGGAGGTGGGTTTTAAGGAAGAGAGAGGAGAAACAGATGGGTTTTAGGCAGATGAAGTCTGGATGGTGGTGCTGGTGTCAGCACAAGAGGTCAAAGTCAGAGGAACAGAGAGGAGGTGGGGGGAGTTTGGGCCATGGAAGGATTTAAACATATGGATGCAAATTTTAAATCTAGGTATTGGGGGAGCAGGAGCTAATGTAGGTCAACAGGGACAGGGCGGGGAGAGTGAGCAGGACTTTGTGTGGGATATGGGTAGCAGAATTTTGGATGGGGAAACTACCCACGTTGTAAACTCTTGTAAAGGAAATGGTGACAGGTCTTCCACTGTGAATTTAAAGTTTGAATTGTTTATCACAAAGGGAGTAATTAAAACCCTGCATTCAACTGACCATAAAATGAATGCTTTCTTTCTGGAATTTCTTAGCATAGAAGACAGCTTGTTTTACTTCTACATTCAAAATAATTGCACCATATTTTGCAAGATGTAAACTCTCACCAATTGGACAGGAGCGCATTAATTGAAATCTTCTTTAGCAAATCGTTGAGACTATTTTGAGACTGACATTGAACATGAACTGCAGCGACTCGCTAAGCTAACTTCAACAGCACCTCCCAGCTCCGCAGTCTCTACCACCAAGAAGGACGAGCAGCAAGATCATGGAAACACCATCACCTCAAAGATGCACACCATCGGACACATATTGCCATTTCTTCATCGCCACTAGGTGAAAATTTAGGAATTTCCTACCCAACACCTCATGGGAGCGCCAGCAGTCCAAGGACATAGCTGTTCAAAGGGAAGGACTACCATAACTTTTTCAGGGTAACTAGGGATAAATAATAAGTGTAGCCTTACCAGCATCACCCATGTCCCGAGAACAAATAAAAAAAAATATAGTGCGGCATTATCTGGAACAGACCCCTAAAAATGTAGACCAATCTACCTGACCTCTGCTCAATGCAAGCACCTACTTTGCCAGGAGAAACATTTCCTGGACAAGGGAGGATGAGTCTTAAAGGCTCTTCACCAGAATGCAGATGCCGGCATTCTGCAATGCACAGAAATGTCTCCCTGCTCCTCACTTCCCTTCTGTTCCCAACCTTCATGAAAAACTATATTCAAGAGCAAATAGCGCAGCAGACGGGGCAGCACAGCCCAACCATCAGTCTCATCACATCCACCCCCTCCCAGTAACATGGTTACCAAATCTGACTAATGTTAGAGAAACAGGATCATCTATTTCCAAGCCATTCCAGATATAGATTATGCTATAAGAAATAAGGTCATAGCAGCTGCTGATGAGCATGAAAGATAGCTCCTGACAGCAGTATACCTCTAAATGTAACCCCCAAATAAAATGATCCAATACAGGGAGCACCCAAATTGCCCCAATACACATACGGTGACATTCAAGTCAAGACTAATCTCCTCCATTAATGATCGGGAGCACTCAGACCACAGAACTGGAAATCACCTTTTAGATAAAAACCGGTCCCAATTAAAAAACATGTAATAACACAAGTAGTCGAGACAACCCCAAAGAAGGAAAGCAGCCAATGCCAGTTCTTTTACTATGAAGCTTCTTTAATGGTTTACAGTTAAACCCAGCAGATCCTACGACCACTTCAAAGTGTAGAAAACCAACCAAGCAGCACTAGCAACCCATAGTATGCAAGTGCATTGTTGTGCATGCAATGTTCTTGTGTCTTGGGCTGTGGCTACTGGTCTTAGACCCGTATCCGTGGAGTACGACATTTAGTTAGCTGGTCTGTGTAATAATGCAAACTGGTTTGAACTGAGCTCAGACACAAAGGTGCCCTGCATGTTGTACTTGGGCACATTCAAAGCTCTGCTCTCTCTGGGTAACTAATCTGTAACGTTAAGAGATCTCAGGAGGTGGCGTCACTTCTCGACTAATATTAAAAACATGGAAAATAAGTTTACAAAGTGTCCAGGTATTCCAACACAGCTATATTTATACCACACTCACCACATTCATAGATCAGACTGGATGCAACACCTGAGTAATGCTGCCACTTGTTGATGTGTACCCAAAAATCAGATTCCTTGGATGCAAAGTCACAGTAAATAGACCCACAAACTCTCACCTGATCAAAAATAATTTTGGGAGGGGGGGAAGAGAGAGAGACCTTACACTCTCATCCCATATAGAACAGAGCATCATTAGGTCAGGAAAAAAACCCCACAAAATCTATATAACAGGTTACCACTTAGAGGTAATGCCTGAAACTCATTTTTTCTCCCTGTCCAATTAACAGAACTAAGTAACAGTTCTTAGCCATTTAGTACAGCAAAGTCCTCAAAAACTGTTGTGCTGGTTTTATTATAGGAAACAAGGAACCCGCTCAGGTTTTCGAAACCCAGTGCTTGTGAGAGTGGTGAGCTAGAACCCATCATGGTATGGAGTAGCCCGTTCACAGTTGGTAGTTACTTCCATTGAAAGTCTGTGTCTGTTTTTTCTACAGAAAGGAATACAATGCTACTTCCTTAGAAGACAATCTATCCTTTCTTCCCAGTGCACTCCAGTGCCTACTCTTTGGGGAATCAGAGAAAATGGCCGGTGACAGTTCTAGGGCAATCAGTGAAATGGGGGTGGAGGTGAGGAATACTTGACAAACACTTGCCAACTCCAGAGTCACGGTGCTAGACCCTACCCAAGATTCTAGGCAACAAAATGGAAAAAAATGTTATGGGTTTCAGCTTGGTCAACAATCTTTTATTGTTCTAGATTGATACTTCTTTCCTGCATTGTACTCCCAGATCAGCTCAGCACAACCATAACCCCACATCAACCTCCAAAGAGTTCTCACCATTTTCCACACCAGTTATTTTTATGGCCCTTCTGACTGCCAACTTGTGAACATATCATTTTGAGCCTGTAAACCTATGCCTCCTAAATGCTGGAGGAGATTTTATCCCAGAAATCTGGGTTGGATTCAAGTCCAGGTTGCAGAGCTAAATGGACATTGTACTGAAGCATTGCTGCTTACTGGCAATCTTTATAATAAGCAATACCGCAGGTCATTTTAATGAATAATTACAGTGAAACTAAATAATATCACATGGCATGATGTGCTGGTTTATGTCTTTGATTTTTCACGCAGCAAGATCCCAATCTTGATTACAATGTAGACTGAAGGTCAACATCTCCCCCTCCCCCAACCCCCCAAAAAAAGACAGGGAATCGGGAAGAAAAGGGTTATACAGTGAATTATCAAGGGCTTCTCCGATTCACCCGCCAGCATTCAATTATAGAATGACATTAGCAGTAGCCTGAGAACAAGTCATTTGCTTTCCCTCTGGATGGTGTGGCAGGGCAGAAAATAAAAAACAGGAGAGTGTATGATGTAGTATCCTTGATATACCATGTCTAGTCTCAACTGACTTAACATTTCTAATCACACAATTACAAACAGAACGCTTACCAAAAATGTTGAATAGGCATTTGGAAGCTGCTTTCGCCAAATTCCCCCTGTGGTAGAAATCCATGGTAGAGTATAATCTAGGCAGCCAACGTGCAAGGGGAAGAAAATAACAGGGCAACTCAAGGGCTTTAAAGCAAGTTGCTTGTAGAGCTCTGTGTTGACTGAACATTCAAGATCTCACTTAACCTAGCCCACATGATCTGATCTTCTTCAGCCCTGCACTGCTCAATGTTAAGAATTTAGTCCTGGCTGGCCCACCCCATCGAGTAATAATTTGAATTACTGATCCACTGGTACATGATCTCACAAATTATAGAATCGAGAGATTTAACAAATGGTATTTCTGTGAAATAGATTGTTTGAAACCAGGCAGGTTTTCCTTTACTCTTCATTCTTCTCCCCTCTGGACCATGGGCCATGCACTGCCTGCAGCTGGGTAAAAGGACCACCAGCTCGGAGCTGAATGCCACAAGAGGGCAGCTTCAGGGTGACTCATCTTGTTTTCCCTTCTTCCTTGTGGGTACTCACATAAAAGCAAAGATTATTTTTGGTTTAATCAGCTATTGTAAATGTGTGTGTTTAATCACATCTTTACTTAAGTTATGCTGAGTAGTCTCATTACATTGGCTAGAACATAAAAGCAGGTGTTTAATCACATCTTCTCCACTGGAGTTATACCAAGCAGCTTCATTCCATTGGCGAGAACAGAAGAGGTTCCCTTGAAAAGTAGAAATCTTGCCTGGAATAAAGATGAATAGAGATGAAGTATCTCTTGGGAGTGTTAATACCGAATGAACAACTGACTGGTAATAACATACACTTCTTGGATTGAGGAAAATAAAACACTACTACCCATTTTACTGGTTTTTCAGACAACTTTTTTGAAACAATTATTCAATTAGATACTGCCACTTAACTTTTTTATAATATATTTAAAAAATATTAAAAAAGCATTTACAATTCTCGAGTACCATGTCATAATCCATGCAATGCTAATCATGACTGTGATTCAAACCATAGCTTCTCAGCTAAGAGTACATTGATTTAATCTCTCTGATTTCTTTTGCTTCAAACACATTATTTTGTCAACCCAACTGTTTAGTTGCATCTCCGTATCACGTCCTCTGCACCACACATCTAACATAGATTGACGGTTGATTGATGGGGGACACTGATAATCAGCCAATAGAGTGAGTGTAAAGGTAAATACCCTGCCCCTTCTTGATGCCTCCTCAGATGGTTTCTGATGAGGTTGGGTGTTTACTATGAGGAGACTCTTGGGTCTGAATCCAACTTTAATCACAGCAGAGTTCATATCCAGAGGCGAAACTGGAATTTAGCTTTGCCTCTCTGCTCTCTATTGCAGGAATTCGGAGTCTCATTGAGACAGTGCTCTCTTCGGCTGCTCACCTCACTATATCGTAATATCTTTGAGAAGTTTGATTCCTGCTGACCACTATGGGAAAATTCTAACTCCACTAGGAACTAGTTTCATGTTAATGGAGACAGTATTTAACCAAACTCTTTTGCAAGAGTGAAACGCTTTGTAATCGTTACTGCTCATTGAACAATTTCACTTGCACTGAGCAGTAGGAGTAAATTCCACCTCCATTAGTATGGCACTGTCTCGACCTGTAGCAGTAGTGAGAAGTACACATTGGAGAATGGTACCATTCCAGACATTCCAATCCAGTTTAGCTATTGCACACATCCACTGTGCCACCAGGCTACTTCTCCAATTTTAAAAAAAAGCTTTTTTGCCGTTTCCCAATTTTCCAAAAGGCTTTGCCCTCTCCATACAATCTACCTTAACCAGGAAGAACTCAACAACCATCACCACTACTTATTTTAGCTGTACAAGGTACTGAATAACAATTTCCCAATCCCAGAGATGAAATACACCCATGGCTGTTGGGTACTCTAACCAAGAATTAATTTTTTTTGAAAAAGACTAAAGCTGAAGGCTTAGAGCATCAGGCAGCCCCCGGGACTCAAACATGTGGCTGTAAGTTTACAGAACAAAAATGCTTATTGCATTTTTAAAGTTTTTTTTAATGTATACATACTGTGCAAAAACATCTTATAATAGCCGAGTAGATTTGATAGGTAGTATATACTAACCGTTGCTACTTCAGGTAAGCTACCCTTAACGTGCAGAGTCCTATGAGCTATAGAAGCAAGACGACTACAAAAAGAAAAGTATTTTAGTATATTTATAGTTTAACAAGGCTTGAGAAACAAAGGCACCATTTAATTTTACTATTAGATGGGGCCCGACAAAATCACTTCCCTGGGCTAGTGAGCAGAAAAGGAGTCAGGCAGGACTTCTACTCTAGGTTGCCGTGCGGTCAGCCTGGCTGGAGAGTGCTCACATGCGAATGTTGGGTAAGGACAAGATCAGGCTTGGCTGCGATACCCTCCAATCAAAAAGCCCATCTAGGCTCTTGGGTGAGGCATTGGCAGGCTACTGATGTGCACTGAACCATACCTCAGTAAGAGTGTTTTCAGGATAGGAGAGAAAGGTGGAGAAAAGTATGAAAAATATATTGACCCTTGCTGAAAATACATTTAATTACAACTTTAAGTTACTAACTTAAGAGTTTTGATTTAAAAAAAAATATATATATATATATATATATAGAGAGAGAGAGAGAGTGGCAAATCTTCAAAAGGCTGTGGCAATAATCAATCTGAGTTCCATAATCATGAAATCAAAGTCAATTGCAGGACGAGCCTGGTGCTGTAATGCAGCATATAAAATGCTAGCCTCTGAAGATCTGCAGGACAATTTTTCTTATAAATAAATAAGCCCTCCATTCAAACAGCGAAACTAGGGATGGGCAATAAATGCAATCATAAGAACATAAGAAATAGGAGCAGGAGTAGGCCAATCGGCCCCTCGAGCCTGCTCCGCCATTCAATAAGATCATGGCTGATCTGATCCCAACCTCAAATCTAAATTCATGTCCAATTTCCTGCCCGCTCCCCGTAACCCCTAATTCCTTTTACTTCTAGGAAACTGTCTATTTCTGTTTTAAATTTATTTAATGATGTAGCTTCCACAGCTTCCTGGGGCAGCAAATTCCACAGACCTACTACCCTCTGAGTGAAGAAGTTTCTCCTCATCTCAGTTTTGAAAGAGCAGCCCCTTATTCTAAGATTATGCCCCCTAGTTCTAGTTTCACCCATCCTTGGGAACATCCTTACCGCATCCACCCGATCAAGCCCCTTCACAATCTTATATGTTTCAATAAGATCGCCTCTCTTCTGAACTCCAATGAGTAGAGTCCCAATCTACTCAACCTCTCCTCATACGTCCGCCCCCTCATCCCCGGGATTAACCGAGTGAACCTTCTTTGTACTGCCTCGAGAGCAAGTATGTCTTTTCTTAAGTATGGACACCAAAACTGTATGCAGTATTCCAGGTGCGGTCTCACCAATACCTTATATAATTGCAGCAATACCTCCCAGTTTTTATATTCTATCCCCCTAGCAATAAACGCCAACATTCCGTTGGCCTTCTTGATCACCTGCTGCACCTGCATACTAACTTTTTGATTTTCTTGCACTAGGACCCCCAGATCCCTTTGAACTGCAGTACTTTCCAGTTTCTCGCCATTAAGATAATAACTTGCTCTCTGATTTTTCCTGCCAAAGTGCATAACCTCACATTTTCCAATATTGTATTGCATCTGCCAAATCTCCGCCCACTCACCCAGCCAGTCTATATTCTCCTGTAGGTTTTTTATGTCCTCCTCACTCTCCACTTTCACTCCCATCTTTGTATCATCTGCAAACTTTGATATGTTACACTCGGTCCCCTCCAAATCGTTAATATAGATTGTAAAGAGTTGGGGACCCAGCACCGACCCCTGCGGAACACCACTGGCTACTGGTTGCCAGTCCGAGAATGAACCATTTATCCCAACTCTTTGCTTCCTGTTACATAACCGATCCTCCACCCATGCCAGAATATTACCCCCAATCCAGTGATTCTTTATCTTGAGCAATAATCTTTTATGTGGCACCTTGTCGAATGCCTTCTGGAAGTCTAAATACACTACGTCCACTGGTTCCCCTTTATCCACCCCCTGTACTATTTATATTAATGATTTGGATGAGAATTTAGGAGGCATGGTTAGTAAGTTTGCAGATGACACCAAGATTGGTGGCATTGTGGACAGTGAAGAAGGTTATCTAGGATTGCAACGGGATCTTGATAAATTGGGCCAGTGGGCCGATGAATGGCAGATGGAGTTTAATTTAGATAAATGTGAGGTGATGCATTTTGGTAGATCGAATCGGGCCAGGACCTACTCCATTAATGGTAGGGCGTTGGGGAGAGTTATAGAACAAAGAGATCTCGGAGTACAGGTTCATAGCTCATTGAAAGTGGAGTCACAGGTGGATAGGGTGGTGAAGAAGGCATTCGGCATGCTTGGTTTCATTGGTCAGAACATTGAATACAGGAGTTGGGATGTCTTGTTGAAGTTGTACAAGACATTAGTAAGGCCACACTTGGAATACTGTGTACAGTTCTGGTCACCCTATTATAGAAAGGATATTATTTAAACTAGAAAGAGTGCAGAAAAGATTTACTAGGATGCTACCGGGACTTGATGGTTTGACTTATAGGGAGAGGTTGGATAGACTGAGACTTTTTTCCCTGGAGAGTAGGAGGTTAAGGGGTGATCTTATAGAAGTCTGTAAAATAATGAGGGGCATAGATAAGGTAGATAGTCAAAATCTTTTCCCAAAGGTAGGGGAGTCTATAACGAGGGGGCATAGATTTAAGGTGAGAGGGGAGAGATACAAAAGGGTCCAGAGGGGCAATTTTTTCACTCAAAGGGTGGTGAGTGTCTGGAACGAGCTGCCAGAGGCAGTAGTAGAGGCGGGTACAATTTTGTCTTTTAAAAAGCATTTGGACAGTTACATGGGTAAGATGGGTATAGACGGATATGGGCCAAGTGCAGGCAATTGGGACTAGCTTAGTGGTATAAACTGGGCGACATGGACATGTTGGGCCGAAGGGTCTGTTTCCATGTTGTAAACTTCTATGATTCTACGTTATGTGCTCAAAGAACTCAAGCAAATTTGTCAGACATGACTTCCCCTTCGTAAAGCCATGCTGACTTTGTCCAATTAAATTGTGCTTATCCAAATGTTCCGCTACTGTCTCCTTAATTATAGACTCCAAAATTTTACCCACCACAGATGTTAGGCTAACTGGTCTATAATTTCCAGCCTTCTGCCTACTACCCTTTTTAAATAAGGGTGTTACATTAGCAGCTTTCCAATCTGCCGGGACCTCTGCCAAGTCCAGAGAATCCTGGAAAATTATTACCAAAGCATCCACAATCCCTACTGCCACTTCCCTCAAGACCCTGGGATGTAAGCCATCAGGTCCAGGGGATTTATCCGCCTCGAGTCCCATTAATTTACTGAGTACCAATTCCTTAGTGATTTTAATCGTATTTAGCTCCTCCCCCCCAAAGCCCCGTTTGTCCAGTGTTGGGATATTCTTAGTGTCCTCTACCGTAAAGACTGAAACAAAATATTTGTTCAGCATTTTTGCCATCTCCATGTTTCCCACCATTAATTTCCCGGTCTCATCCTCTAAAGGACCTACGTTTGCCTTAGCCACCCTTTTTCTTTTCATATAACTGTAGAAACTCTTGCTATCTGTTTTTATATTTTTTGCTAATTTATGTTCATAATCTATCTTCCCTTTCTTCATCAATCCTTTAGATACTTTTTGCTGTCTTTTGAAGACTTCCCAATCTTCTATCCTCCCACTAAGTTTGGCTACCTTATATGTCCTTGTTTTTAGTCGGATACTATCCTTAATTTCTTTACTTAGCCACGGATGGCTGTCATTTCTTTTACACACTTTTTTCCTCAGTGGAATATATTTGTTTTGAAAGTTGTAAAATAACTCCTTAAATGAACACCACTGCTCATGTACCGTCTTACCCTTTAATCTATTTTCCCAGTCCACTTTAATCAATTCCGCTCTCATACCATCATAGTCTCCTTTATTCAAGCTCAGTACGCTTGTTTGAGAACCAACCTTCTCACCCTCTAATTGGAGATGGAATGTAACCACGTTATGGTCACTCATTCCAAGGGGATCCTTAACTAGGACATTATTAATTAATCCTGGCTCATTACACAGGACCAGGTCCAAGGTTGCTTGCCCCCTTGTAGGATCAGTTACATACTGCTCAAGAAATCCATCCCTAATACACTCAATAAACTCTTCCTCAAGGCTGCCCTGCCCAATTTGATTTGTCCAGTCAATATGATAGTTAAAATCCCCCATAATTATAGCTGTTCCCTTATTACATGCCCCGACTATTTCCTGATTAATACTTCTTCCAGCAGAGTTGCAACTATTAGGAGGCCTATATACTATGCCCATTAGTGTTTTTTTCCCCTTATTATTCCTTATCTCCACCCAAACTGTTTCATTATCCTGATCCTTTGTCCCAATATCATTTCTCTGTATTACAGTGATTCCTTCCTTTATTAACATAGCCACCCCACCTCCCCTTCCTTCCTGCCTGTCCTTCCTGATTATTAAATACCCTGGCATATTTAATTCCCAGTCGTTGTCACCCTGCAGCCATGTTTCTGTAATGGCCACAAGATCATACCGATACGTAGTTATTTGTGCCGTTAACTCGTCCATTTTGTTACGAATGCTACGTGCATTCAGATAAAGAACTTTCAAATATGTTTTGTGACACTTGGTTCCTGCTTTTTCCTTTTTTTAACACTTTACCTTTTACTCCATACCTTCTCTGTCCCTTCCTGACACGCTTTCCCCTGTCTCCCTGCTCAGGTTCCCAACCCCCTGCCACAGCTTTGATGCTGGGTTAATCGCCTTGCGCCTTCTAGTTTTTATTTTATCTGTCGTGCCTAAAGTACACTTTCTTTCCGCTGCTCTACGCTTTTCCCTTTCACTTGTTCTTGAACAACTGTTTGTACTATTTGTATTGTAGATTTCCCCTGGGTCTTCCCCTCTCTTGCTGCTCTCAACTTTATTCCCTTCTGACTCCCCGCTCAGGTTCCCATCCCCCTGCCACTCTAGTTTAAACCTTCCCCAACAGCACTAGCAAACACCCCTGCGAGGACATTGGTCCCGGTCCTGCTCGGGTGTAACCCGTCACGCTTGTACAGGTCCCACCTTCCCCAGAACCGGTCCCAATGTCCCAGGAATCTAAAACCCTCCCTCCTACACCATCCCTGCAGCCACGCATTCATCCTGTCTATTCTCCTGTTCCTATACTCACTAGCACGTGGCACCGGTAGTAATCCTGAGATCACTACCTTTGAAGTCCTGTTTTTTAATTTATCTCCTCACTCCTTAAATTCACCTTGCAGGACCCCATCGCTTTTTTTACCTATGTCGTTGGTACCAATATGGACCACGACTACTGGCTGTTCACTCTCCCCCCTCCAGAATGAAATATGCCAGGGTATTTAACAATCAGGAAGGACAGGCAGGAAGGAAGGGGAGGTGGGGTGGCTATGTTAATCTTGCCAGTATCACTCTGAAAACCAAAACATAGATTAAGGAAATCAAATCCAAGGTGCGGCAGCATTTCAGTGGCCACCTGCTTCTAGCTGCGACTCTGAACTACTCTGATGACTTTGTGCAGCATGTTGATCTGCGTATCACAGGGTTATCACAAGAATAGCAATCGTTTTGATTGCATCCTCAACAGTAGTATAAATGGCCATTTTGTATGGTCAGGAAATAAACATGGCATTTTGCTACTGACCAATAATTGTTGGGTGGTCATTTTAAGTTGGTCAAGATATTGCGAAACCCAATGATAATTCAATGTAACGCCATAACATTAAATCTGATATTGACATTGATTTTATTCATCCCGAAAGTTTAGAGTGTGCATATTTTAAAGGAATTTGCAGAAAACTTGTATTCCAGAGATGAAGCTTCAGACATTAAGGTTTGTTATCTACAAATGTCATTACTGATGCAGTAATAGCCTTTACCTCAACATTATCAGGTAGTTCACAAGGTGTTTAGGTTGGAGATCCTCCGAAACTTGATATAGAACTTCATCATACCTTTAAAAAAAAGACCACATATCTGAATTCCTTGCCATAACATTTTTGAGTTTAATATAATGCAATTAGTGAGCACTCCTTCAAAATTAAAAATCAATTATCTGTATTAAAAACCAGAATAATGCTTTGGTCTGGTTTTCACAACAGCCACAGTAAACTTGTAATTAGTTTAAACTTTCAAGCCATTGGTGTTTTAAGAGGCATTGTCCTTCATGAAAGTTGTCAATTTGTTTTTTGCAAAATGGAAGAACACAAATATTCTTCAAAACACATCACTTACATGTGACAAAAATGACATGGCTCTTTTCCCAATTTTTGTCAAATATGTTTTCCATAAGAATAGTTTCAAGGCCTCTCAAAGTGACTCTAAATCCATGATTTCCAACTTTATTCAAAGCAATATCCAACACAAATAAAGAGGATTACAGACCTGTCTCTCCACCTGTCAAAATATTTCTCCATTTAAAATCTGTTCCCAAGATCTTATTTACTCAAAGTTATGAAGGGCCTGACCTCATTGCCGTTGTTTACATTAACTTTAGTTCGGCCCGTGACTCCTTCCGTACCTTGTCGTGTTTCTCTCCCCACTCCCCCACCAGCAGGATACTGACACAGAACTTTATAGAAATTACAACATGGAAACAGGCTATTCAGCCCAAGCAGTCTGAGTTGGTGTTTATCCTCCACATGAGTAGCAGTCCTAATCTCATTTGTCATTATCTCCATATTCCCCTTTCCTTAAACCACCTATCTAAACTAGTCTTATGTGTTTATATGATCTCTGCTTCTATTACTAACCCCAGTAGTGCATGCCACAGACTCATAACCCTTTGTGTCAAAAGGTTTTTCTTGCTTTCTGTTCTAAATCTCTTACATTTGTTAGCTTAACAATATGTACCGTTCTTAAATATAATTTGGGTTCAGACCTGTCGAATCAGACTGTAGGATAAGCAATGGACACCTTTATCTCTGGCACAAAACAGAATCAACCCGGCACCATCATTAAGCATCGTGGCAGGGTGTTTTCTGATGTAAATACCTATCATCTTTATAATGGCCTCTTATCCATTTGCACAGCACTCCTGTCTCTCTCAGGTTCTCCTTTGTACTGATTCCTGACCTTCCCCATGGGTAGTGGCTAGGGCCCAACAATCAATCTAGGGGCTGGCACCTGCCACCCCCACCCCCCTCACCCCGAACTAAAGGCTAAGCATTTTTATTTGCCTCAAGAATTTAAATTTTGTGCGGTGCATATTTTTTCCAATCAGTGTGAACACTAGAATATCTTGCTCTTGGCAAGACATCAAGCACATACCAACAACGCTTTGGAAGGGAAAAGAAAGCAAAGGAGAAAGCGTGAGTGTGTACATTGTGTGTGAGAAAGAAAGCGAACGCCCCATCCGTGAGAGTAAGAGCACTTGTCCCTGTGAGAACGAGTGAGCGAATGAGTGCACGAGAGGCTTTTCCTTTACACATTGGCTGCTAGAAGATAAATGTGTATTTAAGTTGTAATGTGAAAGTTCAGGCTCTTTGCTGTTGATATCCAAGTTAGTGTTCAAAATCAGGATGTAGAGCCCTATGGTGATCTCTGGGGTAGCCTACTCTGAATAAGAGCTAAGAATATGTTTTTGTAGCCTATTGGTTCATATGGTTCATCATTCACAAGAATTCGTTGCAAAATGGCTATGGATTTAACATACAGGAATTATATGCTGGGTAGTTCCAAAGCAAAATAGAAATAAGGTCAATGCAGAACTATACAGTGATATGTATTGTTACTATGTGAGTCAGCAATGTTATCTTATTGTGAGAAATAATTAACTGGGTTCAATTCTCTTCCTACTTTTTATTCATATTTTATCCTGGGCTCTCTCTCTCTCTTAGATCTGAGTGTGCTATGCACTATTCCCTGGGGAAGAAATATGAAAGTAAAACTGTAGTAAATAACTGACTCTGCTAATTCCCCAGTAGTCAGCTAATGACACCAATGCAATTATGACACAGCAGCAGTCTTTCAATAGCAAGTCATAATAGTTCTCTTCTTTTCAATGTACATTCTTCAAAGTATTGCTATACTTGCAAACACAATCCTGTTCAAAGAACCGGCAGACTGTGTTTATTATCTTGGTAATAATGAGGTTTAAAAAAAAATAGTTAAAGAGCACGTGAATGGGATGTGCGTACGGGTTGGGTGAATCGTGGCCATTTTGTTGATGGTAGCACATATATGGAATATAGTTTGTCACTCTTTTTCAGCTTTTACTTATTTTTATCAAACTCCTGTATTTTAAAATAACTGACAGTTTTCAATAACTGATTTTTATCCAAAAATCAAATGAGTCAACTTGCACAATTTCCTGTGTGATTCTCTTCCAGCTGTCACTGAAGATGCTTCTGGTGTGGACTGAAGAGTTTCATATCCTCTCAAACCTACTATCAAAAAAGGACAACTGCTTATATTTATATCTCTCTGTTGCCTGTGCCAGCTACCAAGTTCCAGTTCCCCAGATGAAATTCCGCTTTTGTTTGCAGTCTTGCCTCTTTCAAACTCCTTGACCTCTGCATTTCATCTGCATTGTTCCCCCCTTCTTGGGTCTAAGCAGCCTCCATTATTACTAGCTCAATCTAATTCAAACACAAAACTCCTAAAACTATCTGCTATTCGGGGATTTTTAAAAAAAATGTCTAAAAGAAACTCCAATCTCAAAAGAAATGTAGTTTGGATTATAGCTTTGAAAAATAAAAGTTGGTATTTTTACTAGGTTTTTTTTGAATACATAAATGTCCAAAAGTTTTTTCAGAGGCTTGAATGTCTTATCCATCACTCTCCCCCAGACAAACTGCTCCTAGGTCTCCACCAGCGTCGTTCAAGCCAGTGCACTGAAGCACTCTTATCATTTCCTTTAATTGCATTTTGGACTGAATGTGGTACAATATTGCACTGAATTTTAAGAAAAATATTTCTTAAAATACTTTTAATAGAAACAAAATTAGTAAAATGAACAAAATTGCTGCATAAATTTAAAGTGCAAAAGATTTCTACCTATTGTATAGTGTGCAACTGATCAGAGGTGGAACTTAGAAGAGAAAGAATGTTCAGTAGCTCTCACATCCATTGAATCAAGAATTATACAGTTTATAGAATCCCAAAAAACAGGTAGAGCTGCATCTGTCATCATCTTTGTACCTGAGGAGATGCTGTAGTAAAGCAATTGCCTGAGGATCTTGTAAATAAGTTGGGTTGAACTGGGTCTGTACTTCATTTTCACATGTTCTCTGTAAACTAAATTTAAAAAAAAATCACAGTTATCAATATATAAAGTAGAACAAGCAGTATAGGACACTTCAGTGCTGCTGCCAGCATCAATAATGCCATTGCTCAGTCTCAGATACCGTTAAACAGTTTCACTAGAACTTGAAATGGCGGGCGGGTGCTGGTGTTTTTGGCCATAAGGGGCAGACAGGCACTAGAAATGTGTCCACTGTGCTCACCTGCCCCACGCTTATTAGATGCTGTCCCACTGATCCTGCAAACACTGGCCGGAGTGATCTCAGAAGTTACGCGAGGATCACATCCAAAGGAATTTTGGGGCCAGTGTATTTATAAGCTTTGTTGAATGGCCTTAATTCTTAACAGTCTTAATTAGTGTTGAGCACAACGTAATTAGAGATAAGGCAATCCAAGGATTATAATAGAAAGAGTAGCATTAGAGAAATGTATAGGCCATTTTTGAAACAGTGGCCCCAATATTTATGGGGAGGGAGGGGTAGTAGCGACCGGGAAACCCAGAAATACGGGGAATGTGGAGGACCGGAAGACAGAGTTTAACAGCAGGACCTCACTTGAATTTTTTTTCTCCATTTCCCATGCAGCAACCAGCCAGGTTGAGAGGCTGGCTGGCTGTTGGGCTGGAAGGCCGCAGCCGGGGAGTGGAGAGGAGGGAGGAAGGGTGTCGACAGGTCACCGGGTTGGGGGGGGGGGGGGGATCAGTGATTTGCTGGGAGGGAGGCCGATCGCGGCAGGTTAGCTTGGGGGGCCGGGAAGCACTCCTGCTTCTTCTGGCCCACGAGCAGTGCTATAAAAAGCACTTAACTGTTGGATCCGGCCATTCTCGCTTTCCTTCAGCTGCCGGGTTTCCCGAGCTCTGGGAAACCTTACCCGCAGCCGTTAAATGTAAACGTCTGCTAAAATCTGAGGCACGCAGCCTGATTAACATATTTAAATTACTGACCCACGTCAGGTTACTCGCCCGCCTCCCAACCAGCCCCGATAAAACCGGAAGTAGGCGTGATCATGGTGGGTTGGGGTCGGGTTTCAGATTTTTAAGAATTTTAACGCCCCCCCACCCACCCCTGGGGGATTAAAATTCCCCCCTGTATTTTAGTGCAAATATATGAAAAACAAACAAAATGTTGTCTAATCACATCCTTGGAAATCATTGCAGACACAGACTGTCTGCCTACTATACTCTACATCTTTATTTATATAATATGCAAAAATATATACAGATTATGGCTGTTATCACTACAGGTTATTGATCTATGGAAAAATGCGGGGGTATTATCTGCAGAACATTCTACAGTCAACTGCCAATTTCTCTTGCTGGCACATAGTGGCCACTACCTCTCCATGACAGACGGCCTCAAGTCTACATTCACTTCACAAGTCGCTTCTTTTACTACTAACTGTTTGAACACTAGGACTGCTGGCTTGCGTAATGTGCAAAACATTTGTAAATGGCACAGTTTAAAAAAAAAAGTTTCTTAAATAAAAACAAACCGCTCCAGAGCGAAGAGAATACACTATCAAAGCGGAAGCAAGAACCTCAAGTCTTTTTTGGGTACGGGTATGAATCACTCCCTAATCCCCTGGATCATAGACCGTCTGAGCCGAGAGGGCAGGTGACCAATAAGCATCTCCAAAAATAGTTTGCATAAAAGTATTTATTTCTGTTTAATAAGTTAAAGTTTAAAAAGTGCCACACCATTCCCCTCCAACCCCAATGGTTTCGTGTGTAAATATGTTGAGTCGTGCAGCACCGAGTCACACAGACCATTGCTATTCGACTGCAGAGATATCACAGTTGAGTCTTATTCTGTCTTTATACAACATTCACATATGCATATGTTCATCAGTAATGTGCACCCTGGCAGATTTTCCACTTGCTAACCCAAGAGTGCTGAAACCATTTGCTGTTCTTCTATCATCACGCAGGATGAGATCAGCTGAACAGAGATTGAATGTGGAGCCTTTCTACTCTATTGGGGGGGGGGGGGGGGGGGGGACGGGACGGGACTTTTAACCACCCCCCCACATGACTGGCGGGAGAGGGTTGAGGGTTAAATTGTTAAAAATGTGAAACCCAATCCCAACCCGCCGCGAGCCCGCCTACTTTTAGTTTAACCCCGGCGGGTTTGGGAGGGGCTGAATAACCCGCTCTGGACAGATAGGCCAGTGATTTTAATATTTAAATGAGGCTGTGTTCCTCAAATTTTGGCAGTCATTTGAATTTAACGGCTGCGGGCCGGGTTTCCCAGGGTTCGGGAAACCCGGCAGCTGAAGGGAGGCGAGAACTGCCGGATCCAACAGGTATCTGCCTTTCCAGCACTGCTTGTGGGCCAGGAGCAGCAGGAGTGCTCCCCCCCGGGCCCTCAAGCAAACCTTCTGCCACGATCTCTCCCTCCCCCCACCCCCCACCTCGATCATTAAATTCGGCAGGACCGCCACCTTCCCGGTATTTCCAGGTTTACCGGTGGCTGAAGCACCGCCACTCCCTCCCCGCCTCCCCGTAAATATTGAGGCCTCTGTCTTAGCTACTGACTGGATAAGCTCATTGAGTTAAGAGAGTGCTTTAACTTGGTGCTTTACAATGCAGGTAGCTAAGGTCCATAAAGTATGTAGTGATGTCTTCTCTTGGTTGTCTTTCATTAGTCAGAACTAAGAATGACTAAATAGACTTTAGCAAAACCAGTGGGAATTCCTTGGAGTTAGCATGACTGTATTCAATACAATTCATCCCTCATTTCCTCCGAACTCAAGGGAGCTGGAGCATTCAATACTGCCACTGTACAGGTGCCATGCCCAGAGGAAGGGGAGTATGTGGTATCAAATGGTAGTCACTGTTGGAGTACTATCAGAAAGATTACTGTGCAATTTCTTTTTATTTCATTAGCTACATTTATAGTTCAGAGTTTTGCTGACATTAGACACTGTGTGGGCAATTGTTTTACATCACCCGCACTACCCTGCTAAAGGTTTTCTTGACTCTTTTGCATGCATACCTTACCTACACAGCCTTGCATGAGTGTATTGCAGGAATACTCCAGTATCTCCCTGGCTTTGGAGGACACGATCCCAGTCGAATTCATAATCAGACAAAAGGGGACCTTTGAAGTCCTATAAATGATATAATAAAATGACTTGGTTTTCTTTATTTGAACAAGAAATCTAACTTAACAGCTTGAAATAAAATCAGGAAAAGTTGACGTTGAGCGAGAATCCAAAATTATGTGATCAATATATTATTTAACAAACAATTTGACGTCTCTTACATCCTACATAGTTGTAAACTTAAGTCGAGTGGATGTCATTTACATTCAAATGCAATCTCTGTGTCCTGCTGGTTCCAAAATACAACCTGATTAGACAACACCCAATTTTGTACGCTCAACACTTAGGGAGCAAAACAGCTGCTGTTTATCCCCACCCCCTCCCCAGCTTTTTCTCCACCATCTTATAGAGAAGATCTGCTCCAGGACACAGATGACCAACAGAAGAAAACACATTTTAAGCAGCATTGTTATGATGACTGATTATAAAATTAAACTTCCTTTAAAAAGAAAATTCAGAGAAAGAGAAACTTCAAAACAAAACTACAAGATTGCTGCAGAAGAAGCTATCAAAAATACACTCATTTAGAAACATAGAAAATAGGAGCAGGATTAGGCCATTCGAGCCTGCTCCGCTATTCAATTTGATCATGGCTGATCCTCTATCTCAATACCATATTCCCGCTCTCTCCCCATACCCCTTGATGCCTTTTGTGTCTAGAAATCTATCTAGCTCCTTCTTAAATATATTCAGTGACTTGGCCTCCACAGCCTTCTGTGGTAGAGAATTCATTTGAATTGTCAATGTGCAAATTAAATGGAGTGGAACAATTCTTTCCCTGTACTATAACCAAAGTCTCAACAGCAGAAGTGTACACGAAGCCAAGAATTTGTCATTCAATTTTTATGTGGAACCAACATTGGGAAAACTTATTTGGAGCCTTTAAACACATTTGCAGCATGATAGCACAACCAGTGTATTGGAGCACCAACATGCAGTGACAGAGTGGTGGGTTGTGAATTCACAATTGTAACACCTCAAGATTGCTAAGTTTCTGCTCTCAGTTGGGAAATGCTAAGTGGAGGTTAGATGATTCCCCACAGAGGAAAATAAACTCAATGGGGCAGAAATTCCTAGGCCCTTCCAGTGCACCCCCCCACTGCAACTCGGGCAGGAACACGACAGTATGGCTGGAAAACAGGGCAGGACCCGGATACACTGAATCCGAGCATGCGCTGCTAGCATCCGGGAGAACCTTACAAGGTCCTTATCTGCCCATTACAAGGTCACCTATGTCACAGGGGTGTGGCAAGAGAGGAGGGACCCCCAGGCTGGGAATTTCCTTAGACTTGGCCTGGTGTTCAAGTGGGGGCCAATATGCCAAAGAGGCACACTAATAGTTATCTTGGGAGTCCAGTCCTGGGCCCTTGAAGACAGGTAGGCACAATTTTTTTTTCTTCTTTCCTTTTAGCGGGCCCCTTACAAAGGGAACTGAGGGCCATAAAATCATCTTATTATAGGGGGATCCTGGCAACCCCATCTTGTACAGCTGCAGTAGGCCAACTTTCTGGTATGTGGGATGTGGGATCAGGCGGGTGCCCGAGATATGCCCGTCAGGGACATACAAATCAGGGACCCTCCCCCCTGACCCTGTATACCTTTGACAGGGTCAGCGGCAGAGCTTCGTAGCAGGTGTTATCCTGGCATAAGTACAGGGATTGCAAGTTTTCAGGGCTGATTAATGGGATAATCCTGTTGCTCTTGTGCATCTGAGTAGTTAGTTTCAAATTAGTATTAGGGGAGGATCGGGACCAGAACGCCTAGCTTTGTCACATTTTGCATAGTGTGCGGACTGTATCATAGTGAGCAAATAACTTTACAAGAGAAAAAAAATTAAGACAAATCCATTGTATCCAGTGGGGTTCTGTCATGTAATGTTCTAGTTTAGCTTAGACATAAAATCACATCCATTGATTTTACAAACCATAAAAAGGAATGGTGATAAACTGTTTAAGAATCATCTAATCTCCACAATACCATGAAAATGGCCCAATGTCAGTCATTACCTGAATAATAAGTGCAGCAACACCCACTTTCTCTGCTGTATCTTCAGGGTCTTCCAGCTCCTTTGTTGCTTCGCATGAACAAAAATAAACAATTACACACAAATAATCTGCAAATACTGAAGTTGTCCTGAATCATCACCTCAGAAAAAAAATTAACTTGCAATGGATTTATCCTCAATTTGGAAAAAAAAAACCAAGCTTATGTTTGGACCCTTTATTGTGTTCTGTATGTGAGTTCTATAATTTTCTTCCTAGAGCTAGCTGCTATCAGCCAGAATAATTCTAGCACCACTAGGCGTCGGCAGCCTTCAACTAGGGAGGAAATAGTCCTTATAGAAATGGTTAGATTGTAAAGCAATAAACCTCAAACTTTAGGAGTGGAGTACTCACTCTTTGAGGCAGCCATGTTTTGCAGCATTCTGGAGCGGGCTTCATTCAGAACATCTTCTAGAAAGACAACATCTCCTTTCCTAGTCTTCATCCCCTGAACTAACCCAAAGGGAACATGCTGACAGCTGCAAGGATGACAAATAAGGTTAAAAAGATTGTTTTGAGTTTCCTTAACTCCATTAACTGCAAGGTAACTTAAACATTTCACGAACAAGAAGGAAATTTTCAAGAGCCGTGCCACTGGTTATAGCTAACTGGTCAATGCTAAATGTTTTTTAGTGAGTGTAATTAGCTGGAATAGGTTTTATTTCTTTTAATATACCTGACAGTGAAAATTCTACAGCATTTACAATTTATCCCACAAGATCGTGAAATACTTTTTACAAAAACTTAGTGGTGAATCTATAGGATTTTTCTTTGCTCCTTTTATTTATTTTCTTCCCTTCTTTAGATTATCCTGTGGGATCACCTACCTGGTGTTTAATATCCTTCTTCTGGGAACCTGTCATGTTACGACTAAATCTTGGAAAAGAGTCAGGCAGTTAACTTCAGCAACAGATGCATCAGTGAGCAGTAGCTGTAGCATGGACCAGCAACCTATTCTATTCTAGACACTATTCTGAAAGCATTAGCCATTTACAAGTCTCAGAATATTTTTTAAAAGGTGAGAGACTGAAGAAATGTTGGTGGTCAGAGGGATTTGGGTGTCCTTGTACATGAATCACAGAAAGTTGGAATACTGTGCACAGTTCCAGTCTCCATATTATAAAAAGGACATAGAGCCAATGGAGACAGTGCAAAAAAGGTTCACAAGGATGATACCGGAACGGAGAGGATAAACTTATCAGGAAAGGCTGAACAGGCTGGAGCCCTTTTCTCTAGAAAAGAGAAAGCTGAGGTTTTGACCTGATAGAGGTCTTTAAGATAATGAAAGGGTTTGATAGAGAAAATGTTTCCACATGTGGAGGAGTCCAAAACTAGAGGTCATAAATATAAGATAGTCACTAGTAAATCCTAAACGGAATTCAGGAAAAACTTCTTTACCCAAAGAATGTGGAACGCGTTACCACAAGGAGTAGTTGAGGCAAATAGCATGGATGCATTAAAGGGAAGCTAAATAAGCACATGAGGGAGAAAGGAATAGAAGGGTATGCTGATAGGGTTAGATGAAGTAGGGAGGGAGGAGGCTCATGTGGAGCATAAACACTGGCATGGACCTGTTGGGCTGAATGGCCTGTTTCTGTGCTGTCCATTCTATGTAACTCAATGATGTTAACATGCAGGTACAGCAAGAAATTAGGAGGGCAAATGATATGTTAGCCTTTATTGCAAGGGGGTTGGAGTATAAGAGTAAGGAGGTCTTGCTGCAATTATATAGGGCTCTGGTGACACTACACATGGAGTACTGTGCAGTTTGGGCTCCACACCTAAGGAAGGATATACTTGCATTAGAGGCGGTGCAACAAAGGTTCACTAGACTGATTCCTGGGATGAGTGTTGTCCTATGAGGGGAGATTGAATAGAATGGGCCTGTACTCTCTGGAGTTAAGAAGAATGAGAGGTGATCTCATTGAAATGTATAAAATTCTGAGAGGGCTTGACAGTGTTGATGCTGAGAGGCTGTTTCCCCAGGCTGGAGAGTCTAGAACTAGAGGTCATAGTCTCAAGATAAGGGGTCGGCCATTTAGGACTGAGATGAGGAAAAATTTCTTCACTCAGAGGGTTGTGAACCTTTGGAATTCTCTACCCCAAAGGGTTGTGGATACTCAGCTGTTGAGTACATTCAAGACTGAGATTGATGGATATTTGGACACTAAGGGAATCAAGGGACATGGGGATAGGGCAGGAAAGTGGAGTTGAGGTGGAAGATCAGCCATGATCTTATTGAATGGCGGTGCAGGCTCAAGGGGCCGTATAGCCTACTCCTGCTCCTATTTCTTATGATCTTATGTTCATCCCAGGGGATTGCAGAAAGGGACATTAAATGCTAGCTTAAAGGGCAATATTGCTGTACAAAACTAATCACTAGAAGGTGTGCAAGAGAATCCAATGATGATTCTCCACTGCTCACTATAAAAAAAAGTGGACTTGTAGGAAAAATATCCTAAGAATTGCCTTAAATGTGTCCTCAAAATATAGTCAGTTGTCAGACTAAATGCCACCAAAGGAAATGTCAAATGATAATTTAACCATGAAGACTTAGCAGGGACAGAAGTCAAACTTAGTGGGAGGATAGAAGATTGGGAATTCTTCAAAAGACAGCAAAAAGTAACTAAAGGATTGATTAAGAAAGGGAAGTTAGATTATGAAAAGAAATTAGCAAAAAATATAAAAACAGATAGCAAGAGTTTCTATAGTTATATAAAAAGAAAAAGGGTGGCTAAGGCAAACATAGGTCCCTTAGAGGATGAGACCGGGAAATTAATGGTGGGAAACATGGAGATGGCAAAAATGCTGAACAAATATTTTGTTTCAGTCTTTACAGTAGAGGACACTAAGAATATCCCAACACTGGACAAACAGGGGACTCTCGGGGGGAGGAGCTAAATACGATTAAAATCACTCAGGAGATGGTACTCAGTAAAATAATGGGACTCAAGGCGGATAAATCCCCTGGACCTGATGGCTTCCATCCTAGGGTCTTGAGGGAAGTGGCAGTAGGGATTGTGGATGCTTTGGTGATAGTTTTCCAAAATTCCCTGGACTCAGGAGAGGTCCCGGCAGATTGGAAAACTGCTAATGTAACACCGTTATTTAAAAAGGGTAGTAGGCAGAAGGCTGGAAATTATAGGCCAGTTAGCTTAACATCTGTGGTGGGTAAAATTTTGGAGTCTATTATTAAGGAGACAGTAACGGAACATTTAGATAAGCATAATTTAATAGGACAAAGTCAGCATGGCTTTATGAAGAGGAAGTCATGTCTGACAAATTTGCTTGAGTTCTTCGAGGATATAACGTATAGGGTGGATAAAGGGGAACCAGTGGACATAGTGTATTTAGACTTCCAGAAGGCATTCGACAAGGTGCCACATAAAAGATTATTACTTAAGATAAAAAATCACGGGATTGGGGGTAATATTCTGGCATGGGTGGAGGATTGGTTATCGAACAGGAAGCAGAGAGTTGGGATAAATGGTTCATTTTCGGACTGGCAACCAGTAACCAGTGGTGTTCTACAGGGGTCGGTGCTGGGTCCCCAACTCTTTACAATCTACATTAACGATTTGGAGGAGGGGACCGAGTGCAACATATCAAAATTTGCAGATGATACAAAGATGGGAGGGAAAGTAGAGAGTGAGGAGGACATAAAAAACCTGCAAGGGGATATAGACAGGCTGGGTGAGTGGGCGGAGATTTGGCAGATGCAATATAATATTGGAAAATGTGAGGTTATGCACTTTGGCAGGAAAAATCAGAGAGGAAGTTATTTTCTTAATGGCGAGAGACTGGAAAGTACTGCAGTACAAAGGGATCTGGGGGTCCTAGTGCAAGAAAATCAAAAAGTTGGTATGCAGGTGCAGCAGGTGATCAAGAAAGCCAACGGAATGTTGGCTTTTATTGCTAGGGGGATAGAATATAAAAACAAGGAGGTATTGCTGCAGTTATATAAGGTATTGGTGAGACCGCACCTGGAATACTGCATACAGTTTTGGTCTCCATACTTAAGAAAAGACATACTTGCTCTCGAGGCAGTACAAAGAAGGTTCACTCGGTTAATCCCGGGGATGAGGGGGCGGACATATGAGGAGAGGTTGAGTAGATTGGGACTCTACTCATTGGAGTTCAGAAGAATGAGAGGCGATCTTATTGAAACATATAAGATTGTGAAGGGTCTTGATCGGGTGGATGCAGTAAGGATGTTCCCAAAGATGGGTGAAACTAGAACTAGGGGGCATAATCTTAGAATAAGGGGCTGCTCTTTCAAAACTGAGATGAGGAGAAACTTCTTCACTCAGAGGGTGGTAGGTCTGTGGAATTTGCTGCCCCAGGAAGCTGTGGAAGCTACATCATTAGATAAATTTAAAACAGAAATAGACAGTTTCCTAGAAGTAAAGGGAATTAGGGGTTATGGGGAGCGGGCAGGAAATTGGACATGAAGCTGAGTTCGGATCGGTCAATGCCCTGTGGGTGGCGGAGAGGGCCCAGGGGCTATGTGGCCGGGTCCTGCTCCGACTTCTTGTGTTCTTTAGATTTGTGGTTGGGATCAGATCAGCCATGATCTTATTGAATGGCGGAGCAGGCTCGAGGGGCCGATTGGCCTACTCCTGCTCCAATTTCTTATGTTCTTATGTTCTTATGTTCAAACCTTCAAGACCCCAGGTCAGGACATTGCTGGTTAAGGGGGTCATAAAGATGTCCTGCCTTGTTTGGACCTGTGTTAGTCCCTTTGTTAACAAAGACCTAAAACTAGGGAATAAATGAGTGAACTAGCCTGTCTAGGTACTGGTGCTTCATTGATTTGCAGGTCATCAAAGGTGTCGACAGGGTTGTGTGAAGTGACTGACACCAGAACTCTTCGAACAACATGTCACTCAGATTGGTCAGCAGAATTGGGGAGGTTTCTTTGGAAGTAAGGTTTTTTGATGATAATATTTTTGACACCAAGTTCAGTCTCAACCTTCAGTTCTTAGTTAGTTCTAGTTCTATTAGTAGTACTCTGTCTACTACATGTGGCAGGGTGTCTCCATAAAATTGGAAAGTGCATCTCTGACAAACAGAAAGTAACAGAAGTTAAGATTGTACCAGCCAGACGCAAGCAGATACAAGTGCGTCACTTAGATGTACAAGTTTCACTGAGACAAAGGGAGGTGAGATTTAAGCCAGCTAGTCCAGATATAGATACCAACGTGGAAGGTGAGTTTACCCAGGAGCAGTGGATCCATGAGGCTCTCTACAGAAAGAGGATCATCAATCTGATGTGTCAGAAAGCTAACACCATCCTTCCAGAGAAAGGCAAGACAATTCATTAAAAGCCAGTGGACAGGTGCAAAAAATAATGAAAAAGGCTAATGGAATGTTTGTCTTTATCTCAAGGGGGCTGGAATACAAAGGGCAGGAACTGTGCTTCAGTTGTATGGAGCCTTGGTCAGACCCCATCTGGAGTACTGTGTTCAGTTTTGAGCACTGCACTGCAAGAAGAATATATTGGTCTTGGAGGGGTGCAGCGCAGATTCACCAAAATCATACCGGGGCTTAGAGGATTAAATTATGATGACAGGTTACATAAACTTGGCTTGTGTAAAGAAGTTTGAGGGGTGATCTGATCGAGGTGTTCAAAATGTTAAAGGGATTTGATAGGGTAGATAACAAGACTCTATTTCATTTGGTGGGGGAAATCAAGAACAAGGGAGCAAAATGAGGAAGCACTTTTTCCACACAAAGGGTTGTAGAAATCTGGAACTCTCTTCCCCAAAAGGCTGTGGATGCTGGGACAATTGGAGCTGTCAAGATGGAGATAGATAGATTTTTGTTAGGTAAGGGTATCAAGAGGTATGGAGTTGAGGTGCAGATCAGCCATGATCTAACTGAATAGTGGAACAGGCTTGAGGAGCTGAATGGCCTACTCATATTTCTAATGTTCCTAATCAGTTCCATCCACGCCAGCTTATAAGGACGAGGTTGCATAAGTTGTGGAAACATTGCTGACTACAAGCATATAGAATCATCAGGCTGGATTTTACTGTGAGCGGCGAATGAATGACAGCACTTTCCCAAAGACTTTCTATGGGGGTTTTGCACAGCAAGTTACTGTAAATTGAGACCCAAGCAGCACAGCTCCCTCTACAGGGCATCTGAGACTTGAGTGAAAAGGGCAAGAAGCTGTTTAACAATTCTTCAGTTTGATTGGTTATGAACAGCACAGAGTCTGAACCAGGAAGTATAAGTTAGAATAGTGAACTCAATGTCAAATCAGGTACAGAAAGCAAAATAGAGAGAGGGAAAGAAAGATTGGATTGAGAGAGATAAAAGAGACTGAAAGAAAAAGTAAAAAAAAGTTATTTAAATCTTTTTTTTTAAAAAATCTCCAATAATTAAAAGCTGAAGGAATGAGACTCTGGACTTGTAAAAGTTAATTTTCAGTTCCAGAGAGATTGTTTGGCAGTAATTAAGATTTACCACACTGTTAAAAGGGTAGTTAGACTGGAATGGACAAGCCCTAACCTTTTGTTGCGAGTTTAGTCTGTATCTGCGACATCAGTACAGGAACTTCACGCCATTCAATACGTTTGAACAGGAAGCCTGATGGCGAGATGCCGTTTTCGCGCAGCTTACAGAGGGGCAGCACATCTCGGACAGCAACTTCCAGATTTTCACGTTTAACCGCACATATGCGCTCGCCGGAAGTTGCTGTCCAATTTGCGCCTAAATAACGATGAGTGCTGTTAACCTCACCTTTATTTTCACAGCAAAATCCGGCTCAAATTTAGTCAATAAACTGGTGATCTAATGCTGTTAACTGTAAGTTTTCTAATCCATGTCACCAATTTATATCAACCTCAGATACTCATCTCAATTTTTAATTTATGATCAACAGTTACAGCTCATTTACTGTGACCTCTTATTCATATTGTCAATTAACCCTTCTACTAGATGTTTACTTTTACACAATGTTTAGGTTTAAATGCTGCTATTTATGATTCTATGGTTAATAAACAATTTTTAGTTTATGATGTTCATCTGACTTCTTTGACAATTGGCAAGAAAGGGTTTATTCACTCAGATGTTTATGTGTGTTCTAATTAGAGGCTGATAAAATAAAAGCTAATATATAATCCAAACTGGTTGATGCAAGACAGTTCGGCAAGACAAATTTGAGCATCATTCACTCCTAAACTGGATGATTAACCCCCAAACAATTCTTTGGTGAGGATTTACGGTGAAAGGGTTTAAGGTTCATTTGGTGACCTTGATAAATATTCTAGTCAGAATAGAAATCCTGGTGTTCTTACAGGTCCAACCTTGTTCCCTCCCACCTTGCTCTTGTGCATTGGTCTGGCTGAGATGGGGGAAACCCACCATGTGGGGAAATTGCTACCTAACATTCCACACCATTGTACTCCCTCTGCATTTACATATGACTTTTAATAGATGTCTTGAAGAACTTTGAGTATACAGAAATCAGAAAAATATGCATGTTCAAGTTAACTTACAATCATAAGAACAACTGGGAAGCACATAAAATCTGTCTGATAGGCATGAGTTAGAGGGGGACTGATCACCTTCACTAGGAAATGGACTCTTTGACAAGTGCTCAGGAATCAAACAGATTTACTGATGTAGAACAGCAAGATATGGAAAATAATTTCCTTAAGTCAGGAAGAAGGAAACCATGAGCTCAAAGCTCCCTATGTCCTGAATTGAATTATTTTCCCACATCTCACTCCTTTTAAGTCAGCAAATTCTATACATATACACATATAAACATCCACATACTTGTTTGGACTAACAAATGTATATATTTAAGAGTTAAAATTACAGATGACAGTCACTGCTGACAGACAAGGGATCAGTAGTTATCATATGAAATTTGATTATACATTTTGAGATAAGTGCCCTAGGATTTAAAACTTTTTTTTAAAAAATGGACTTCAGCTAGCGATTTTCCAATATCTGTAGCTTGTGATGTCAGGTCATGTAGTTTGAAATCCAGTAACTCTTTGAACTCATAACCAAATTACAGAACAACGGATGGGTCATTTTATCCATTCAGGTGCCAAAAGTCAGCTCACGCTTGATCTGCTCATTGTTGATCACCTCAATTATTTAAATGATCCCATTCCGGGAACGAGATCATCAGTAGGTGAAAGCAGTGGGCAGGAGTTTTGCCAAATTGCACTTCTAGCAGCACAATGGCACCGTTAAATTTCTTCCCTATTATTTGTTAATCTCATTTGCTTTTGTATAACTTTACTTCTGAAAATAAATTTCAATTAGTTTAGCCTGAGCTACACAGTCCATCAGCAACCGTTTGGAAAGGTCAGGTCACCCTGTACTTTGCTGGTGCCTGCCCCAATACAAGGATTCATTGCTCACCCACTAGTCTGCCATCACACAAAGTCAAGTTTCAGCCATAGGAAACACAAGTTTGCCTACAGAAGCTGACTTTAGTAGAATGCACAAAAAAACCCCACAAGTAATCGGAAGTAGCCCAAATTGTAACCACTGATTCAAATTACAGAAGGTATTGTGACAGCAATATTTGTTTTAGGTTACAAAATAACCCACTGTATCCCAGAGCATGTGTTGCACACAAAAAACACAGAAATTCTACAATTTTGGAAAATTGCTGAATGTGGAACAGACAAAAGTGTTACAATATTAAAAAATTATATATTAATAAACACGGTCACAAAATAGTTCCCAAATGAAGAATTCTTAATCTGTGAGTCTGCTTAAGGTTAACTTGTGGCAAAGAGCACACAAAGAGAACTTGTGGCATCTGAGATCATACCACATGCAGTGTCCTGAATGATAGCCTTTTACTATGGAAGAAGAAATAATGCTAATATCATATGATCTCACATACCATTCAAATTCATGACTAGAACTGGTTTGTCAAAACACCACATGATTGATATAACTAGAGGCAATGCAAAGCAATGGTAAACGTAAGTCTGGGTCTGCATTTACCCAAATTGTAGGTTTCCATTCTTAGCTGTAGGGAAGTAGTCAAGTAGCGGTCAGGTTTTTACCCACCTATAAGCTGTTTCTATGCCCTGGACCAATTGCGTCACTATTACAGAGCAGTATTGTCAAAGGCCTGGGAGCAGGTGACCCTATCCACCTTTTGTTCAAGGAATAGTGACTGGCCTGGGGAAACAAAGTGAGGCAGAGAAAATGGTAGATAGGGAACACTGATTGGTCTAGAGTCAACGGGCTCAATTTTACAGGGAAATTGCAGGTGCTTTGGGGAGGCGGGGCTCTGAAAATCGGGGAAATCCTGTTCAGGTTCGGAAGCCGGCTCCAATCCGCTGACTTCTGAGTACCCCACGGACGCACCCGTGTCCGCCTGAATCCGGAGCCAAATGTACCTCATTGCGGTACTTAAGGCACTTTACTTGTGACAGATTATGTACTTAAAACGATTTTTTAAACTTACCTGGGCGGCTTGCCCACCGCTTCTGATTCACACCTGGTGAAACAGGCTGAAGGGCCGGATCAGGAATAGGAAACTAAATAAAGTACATCAAAAACCATTGCACAACGTTAAAACACAAAATCAACCTACCTTTCACCCTGCTCCAATGTCTGATGTCTCCCTTTCCGATCTCTTCCTCTTTACCCCCATGCCGACGTCCCCCCGATCTCCCTGTCTTCACCCCACCCACCCCCGATCTTCCCCTCTCCCCCCCAATCTTCCATTCCAGCGCCGGATGATGTCTCACTTTCTCTCTTCTCCCCCCACACCCCCCCCCCCTCACCCTGCGTTGCAGCTCCTGACGGCAATCGCGTTGGAAACGGTAAGTTTTGTTTGTGTGGGTTTGCCACACGCAACTTCACCGCCCCCCCCGCCCCTCCACTGCCAACTCACCACCATTTCAAAATTGAGCCCAATAAAAGGGAAAAAATGGCAGAACAACAATGGCAAATTCAATAGGAACATGCAACCAGTACTTACTACTCCCATTTTTTCAGCCAGCAGGTGCTGTAATGGTTCTGCTGTTGGCATTTACAGCCCCTCTAGACCCATCTTTTGTTTCTTTACTTGTCCCATTACCACCCCTCCCCTAGCTCTGTGCTTGCTTAAAAATTGTTAAATCTTTATTTCTTCCAGTTTTGACAAAAGGTCTTTGACCTGAAACGTTAACTCTATTCCTTTCTCCGCAGATGCTGCCTGACCTGCTGAGTATTTCCAGCATTTTCTGATTTTATTTCAGTACTTACATTTATTCTACACATGTTGATCTCATGTGACATTGCTAATGGACAAACATTTTAAAAAAAAATTTTTTTTTTGTAAATGTCTCTTTACTTGTCCTCCACTTTAGTTATTTCTGTCTACTTTTCTTAGACTCGGTCTCCCTCTCTTTTGTCTGTATGCCTCAGACTCTTTGATACTGTCATCTCTGTCTGAGTTTTCCTTTCTTTTTCCCCCCATCTTCTGGCAAGTCTCTCTTTTCTGGTATTCTCGCAATCTCTCCCTCTCTGAGTTTCTAAAATTTTCTCTGCATTTCTTGCTCTCTCTTCTCCCCCGCCCCCCCACCATGGGATGGGGTAATTACAATGAGCTTTCTTTATTTATGACTTACCGTTCTGTCCAGTTATAGCCCAGGATTTTCAGTATTTCAAACATTTGCTGAAAATGAGTACGCTGTTCTTTATCTGTCTGAAGAAGAAATATAAATCTATCAATATAAAAATTGCACCAACAAGGCCCCAATCACGTTCTTTTTCCAACCTAATTCCTAGGCACATCACAAAATAATCAAATTGAAAACATGCTACCAATTGTTTTTTTAAAAAAAATTGCAGGAACATGAATGCTCCAGTAGGGCACCACCACAGTGATCCTAATCATTCCAACACATGATCAAAGTCATGTGACAAACAACAACTTGCATTTATGTAGCGCCTTTAACGTAGTAAAACATCTGAAGGCGCTTCACAGGAGCGATATCAAACAAAATTTTACACCGAGCCACATAAGATGATATTAGGACAGGTGATCAATCACAAAGATCATCTATTTCCATCTTTTTTTTAAAATGCATTCTTGGTATGTGGGTGTTATTGACAAGGCCGGCATTCATTGCCCAATCCCTCGTTGCTCGAGGTGGTGGTGATGGGCCGCCTTCTTGAATTGCTGAAGTTAGTGCAATGAAGGTGCTTTATGAAGGGAGTTCCAGGATTTTAACCCAGTGACGATGAAGGAATGACTATGTATGTCCAAGTCAGGACTGTGTGCAACTTGGAGATGATGATGTTCCCACGCACCTCCTGCCCTTGTCCTTGTCCTTCTGGGCAGTGGTGGTTGAGGCTTTGGGAAGTGCTGACGATGAAGCTTTGGTAAGTTCCTGCATTGTATCCTGTAGATAGTACATAGTGTAGCCATGGTACAGCAGTGGAGGAGGGGATGGATGTTTAGGCCAGTGGCTAAAGAGCCGATCAAGCAGACTGCTTTGTCCTGGATGTTGTCGAGCCTCGAGTATTGTTACAGCTGCACCCATCCAGGCAAGTGGAAAGTACTCCATCAACCCCTGACTTGTCCCTTGTAGGTGGTAGAGAGGCTTTAGGAATTCAGGAGGTTAACCACGCCACAGAATACCCAGCCTTTGACCTGCTCCAGTACCCATGGCATTTATGTGGCTGGTCAAGTTGAGTTTTTGGTCAACAGCGACCCCCAGGATGTTGATGGTAGGGGACTCGGCGATGGTAATGCCATTGAATGTCAAGGAGAGACACTTAGGTTCTTGGAGATGGTCATTACCTGGCTCTTGTGTGGCACAAATGTTACTTGCCACTTATCAGCCCAAGCCTGGATATTGTCCAGGTCTTGCTGCATGCGAGCATGGACTGCTTCACTATGTGAGGAATTGTGAATGGAGCGGAACACTGTGCAATCATCAGTGAACAGCCCCACCTCTGACCTTATGATGGAGGGAAGGTCATTGATGAAGCAGTTAAAGATATTTGGGCCTAAGTAACCTTTGCTGCAGGAGCTTCTCAGGCTATGTTCTGGGGCTGAAATGATTGGCCTCCAACAACCACAACCACCTTTGTTTGTGCCAGGTATAACTTCAGCCACTGGAGAGTTTTCCCCATTAAATTTAGTTTTAATAAGGCTCCTTGGTGCCACACTTGATCAAATGCTGCCTTGATGTCAAGGGCAATCACTCTCACCTCAATGATTGGACCAAGTCTGTAATGTGGTCTGGCGCCGAGTGGTCCTAGCAGAACCCAAACGGACCATTGGTGAGCAAGTTATTGGTAACCAAGTGCTGCTTGATAGCACCTTTGATGACTCCTTTCATCACTTTGCTGATGATTGAGAGTACGCTGATAGGGCAGTAATTGGCTGGATTGGATCTGTTCTGCTTTTTTTGGGACAGAACTTTACTTGGGCTATTTTCCACATTGTCAGGTAGGTGGCCAGTGTTTTGGCTGTAATGGAACAGCTTACCTAGAGACAATTAGTTCTGGAGCACAGGTCTTCAACATTATAGCCGGGATATTGTCAGGGCCCATAGCCTTTGTTGTGTGCAGTGCACTTAGCTTTTCTTGATGTCACATGGAGCAAATTAAATTGGCTGAAGACTGCCATCTGTAATGGTGGGGACTTCAGGACTAGGCAGAGAAGGAACATCCACTCGCACTGTAAACTTCAGGCCATCCAAAACTCTGCTGACAATATCCTATCCGCACCAAGTTCTGCTTACCCATCGCTCCGGCCCTTGTTGACCTACAATGGCTCCCAGCCCAGCAACACATCCAATTTAAAATTCTCATCTTTGTGTTTAAATCCCTTCATGGTCTTGCCGCTCCCCATCTCTGTAAGCTTCTCCAGTCCTACAACCCCCCAGAACTCTCCATCCTTCCAGCTCTGGTCTCTTATGCATCCCTACTGTCTTTCGTCCCACCATTAGCGGCTGTGGCTTTTTCCACCCAGGCATCACGCTCTGGAATTCCCTCCTTAAACCCCCTCCGCCTCGCCACCTCCCCTCTCCTCCTTAGAGCCCACCTCTGTGACCTCACCCCTCCTAATATCTCCTTCTTTGGCTCAGTTTTTGTCTGATTATGTCTCTGTGAAGCACCTTGGGATAATTTTCTACATTAGTGTTGTTGTTTTTCTTTTCCGTTCTCTAAGAATTAGAGTTAGGATAATATTGTCAGTATAAGTTACCACCTTTACATGGTCAACAATATTTGGTTTTGAAGACACTGTCCTTTCACCCATATTCATTTCATGGAAGTGGACCTGTTATCAGAATCCTCACATTTCACATTGGCTATGCACCAGAAAGTTTCACTGAAGAAAACATTTTTTGTAAACAATTTAAGACACACAAACCCACATCCTAGTCAATGGCTCAAGAGCGAGTTGATGGTGAGACCAATTCAATTTATTTTGGGGGTGGGGGCAGAAAATGGAGTTGAAGTTGTCTTGAAAATTGAACAAAATGAATAAATTCAATTGTATCCATGTGATTTTATACTGTTTGAATATTATGTTCTAATTTGTATACAAAATATTTTCTGGCAAAAGCAATGGTTTAAGTTTATCAAGATAATTTCACATTGAAGTTTCATCAGAATTTTTATTTGAGTTGATGCTATATAAATAGATTCTTGTGGAAAAGCCTGTTAAAAAATAATCCTCTAGGGGAAAATAATGTTTTGGAACTATGTACAATTAATGTACGACCAAACCAACTACCTATAATCACCTGACTGTAAGTACATGAATTCTCATACAGTTTGGGTCCTTAAAGCATTTCTTGTAAAACCTCCCTCTAGGTACCTACCACATAAATCATTTTGTCAAAATTGTATTTCTCCATTCGGTCTGCAGCAGCTGCAATATCTCTGCAAACAAAAATCGTGAAGGAACAGCAGTTATTCCCATGGATGACACTTCTGTTGTTTCAACAAACGAAGTCACTGATAATCAAAAAGCCTTTCATCAAATTTCACAAAACAGTATTTCCCTTCACGAGTTACAGAATGGAGCAAAAATCATCATAACTCTGACATGAAATAATGCTATTTTATATAGTGAATTGTTAATTTCTTGCAATTCATTAACCAAAAACATAGGCACCAACTCAAGGGGAGCAATTGTTTCCCAAATGTTAATATTGATAATGTTAATCCAGTGGTTTTCAAACTTTGGGGGGGTGGGGGAGAAGACTCCCTGCAAATATTGACACGCTCCCTGGAGCCCCTGTCCCAACTTCATGGAGATGGTGTCAGCTATTCAAAGGAAAACAATACCATCATTGCAAAGAAATGCTTTTATTAGTTTATAAGAACAGAAGTAATGTGCTGTTAAGACAAATACAAAAAATTACAGAAATCTGGTAAATGGACAGAAACCTGATGTGTTCCAGGGTCCCTAGTTTGAAAACTTATGATCTGAGATGATTGCTACAATCTTGTTCAGGAACTAGACGGGCATTGTAATTATAATCAGCAGATAAAAATTGCCCATTTTCCACATAACTGTCATTATAAGTCACCACAGAGCATGGGGAATCTGCTACTTTAACCGTAATGGAAACTTGGACAAACAGACCGCCCTTCGGCAAGTTCCGGCAACGAGCCAGCCCAGAAGTAATAGCAATCATCTCCTAGATGGATGCGGGGAAAAAAATTTGTGGCCTTCCACTTTGACCAATCCCTGCTAATTTGGGTAGAGGAAATAAATATCTTCCTGCTGAGTTATTTGAAATTTACAATTTCTCTTTTTTATTTTGCTTTTAAATCCTGTCTCAGTACAAATAGCTGCCAATGTTCCTTTTCAGAAACATATTTCCCATTACATGTTATTTACATGTTAACATTTCCAAGTGAAAGTATATTTTGCATATTTTCTTTAGCTGAAGAGCGCCACATTGTGTTTGAGATGTCCTGTCATAAATATTAGAGAGCTTATAATTAGTTCCTGTACTGCACTGTAATGCATAGATTTCTAATAATCCTTTAAAATGTCTGCATGCCTGTACTTCATGCAAATCTTTATTATTTTGGTAACATAGCAACTGTGTACAAAAACATTTCTTCAAGTAAGCAAATGCTGCAGTATTAGAGGATCTGTCTACTAAGTAGACAAACTAGAAAAACAGCACATTTACACCAATGAATTTACTGGAACTTTAAGCTTACATGAATAGAATATTATTTGCACACTCACATTTACAAGATAATTCATAAGCGTTTCTCTATTCTCATTGAACCAAAACACAGCTCATGAAGGTGGAGATAACTTACACTAAATATTATGCCATGGTTAAAAATGTAACAGAAATTTAAAGCCATACTGGTGGAGATGAAAGGACTGTGAGTTCACATCTCAAGGGTAGGTGGACTGTAATCTATAGGAAGGGTAGCATGTCAATTCAACATGTTAGTGGAGCAGGATTTTCTGTACTTCGCCTTTCAGGGAAGCAGCAGATAGAGGGGGTGGGGAAAGAAATTGTGGAGAAATGCTTTTAAAAATATCACGGTCAGGTTATCTGACCTTTTGAGATACTAGATCCCACTGGATATGGGCGCTGTCTTGCCCCAAATATTTGGGGGGGTGGGGGGTGAAGGACTGAGATATGCTGCATGGGAACCTGAGCGGGGAGTCAGAAGAGAGTAAAGTTGAAAGCAGCAAGAGACGGGAGGACCCAGGGGAAATTCACAATACAAATAGTAGTTCAAGAACAAGTGAAAAGCGTAGAGCAGCAGAAAGAAAGTGAACTTTAGGCACTACAGATAAAGTGAAAACTAGAAGGTATAAAGCAATTAACCCAGCATCAAAGCTGAATTCAGGCTCGGGTATGTGGCCCAACTAAGAGTTCTATATACAAACGCACGGAGTATAAGGAATAAATTAAATGAACTACAGGCACAAATTCAAATTGGAGGGTATGACATGATAGCTATTACTGAGACATGGCTGCAGGATGGTCAGGATTGGGAACTAAATATACCAGGTTATTACGGTCTACAGGAGAGACAGGAAAAATGGAAGAGGGGAAGGAGTAGCCTTAGTGATTAGAGATGAAATCAATTCAATGATAAAGGAGGATATAACGAGAAGTAAGCAGCCAACAGAAACCTTATGGGTTGAATTGAGAAATAGGAAAGGATCTAAGACTATAGTGGGAGTTGTGTATAGGACCCCCAGCAGCAGCTCTGAAGTGCTAGATTGTATAAATGCAGAGATTAGACAAGCGCGTAACAAAGGCATAGTGGTCTTAATGGGGGACTTTAACCTTCACATAGATTGGGAAAAGCAGACACGCAACTGTCAGAAGGGTAATGAATTTCTTGAGTGTGTCCGGGATAGTTTTCTACAGCAGTATGTCCTGGAGGCAACAAGGGGGCAAGCCATACTAGATTTAGTAATGAGTAATGAACCAGATTTAGTTAACAGCTTAACTGTGCGCGAACATCTCTCCAATAGCGATCATAACATGATCGAGTTCAAGGTAGTGTTTGAAAGAGAAAAAAGTGAGTCAGCTGCTAAGATTCTAGACTTAGGCAAGGCTGACTTCAATGAGATGAGACAGAGACTGTCCACAGTAAACTGGGCAAATCCGTTAATGGGTAAAACGACTGATGATCAGTGGGAAATGTTTAAAGAAACATTTAACGTGATACAGAACTGGTTTATACCTCTGAGGGGCAAGAACTCTACTTGCCCAAAAAAAGCCTTGGACAACTGAAGAAGTAAGCGACAGTATAAGACATAAGGAAAGGGGGTACAAAAAGGCAAAAAATGGCACCGATCCTGGCGAATGGGAAAGATACAAAGATAACAAAGGTCACAAAACAGATAGTAAGAGCTACAAAAAGAGAGTATGAAAAGAAACTTGCAAGGGATATCAAAACCAATACAAAGAACTTTTATAGTTATATTAGGAAAAAGAGGGTGGTCAGGAGCAGTGTTGGCCCCTTAAAAACTGAAAGTGGGGATATTGTCAATGACAATGGGGAAATGGCAGATATGTTGAATAATTACTTTGCGTCAGTATTTACAGTAGAAAAAGAGGATAGCATGCCGGAAATCCCAAGAAAACTAATATTGAATCGGGGACAGGGACTCGATAAAATTAACATAAGTGAAGCAACAGTAATGAAGAAAATAATAGCACTAAAGAGTGACAAATCCCCAGGACCAGATGGTTTCCATCCCAGGGTTTTGAAAGGATGTAGGTGAGCACATTGCAGATGCCCTAACTAGAAGATAGATAGCTTTTTGCCAACCAAAGGTATTAAGGGATATGGGCCAAAGGCAGGTATATGGAGTTAGATCACAGATCAGCCACGATCTTATCAAATGGCGGAGCGAGCTCGAGGGACTGAATGGCCTACTCCTGTTCCTATGTATCTGCGCAGCGACGGAGTTTTCTGTGGTTTCGGATTTGCCATGCTCTGGGAAGCCAGTGAATAATGGCTTACCAGAATGCAGGGAATTTCAATCTGATTTAACTGAAAATACCAGGTCAAGCAGGCCACCGGCTGGTATAACTGGAGGATAAAGAAAAATATGAATAGGTGCCAACTCCCGATGTGATTGATCTACCCATACTCTAGCATTGCTATGCAATGCATCTCCTAATCAAAAAACAAAACAAGGCCCAAGGGAAAAAAAAAGGTGGGGCGGATGCAGTTAATTTTTTTTTAAAAGTCAGTCAGTTGTTAAAAGTATATTGATTTTTTTTAACCCACAGACGTTCAAACTGGTAGATATTACACAATGTACTTTCTGCATAGCTGATCAAACAAATTGTCCATAACTGTGAAGGGACAAAATCCAAAGAGGCTCTCCCAATTTCGTATTTGACGAGCCCACTGATAAACAGCATAAAGCCAATGGGCTGAATCCAGCCCTGAAAAGCTCGCTGGTTTGCAGGCTGTGCTGAACTGTTCAGATTTTCAAACAAAGTGGCTCATTACTGTGCCATTTTTGCCACCAAAGCTACCAAATGGATGTGACTCATGCAGAAAATGTCTACTAGCCCTGATTCAATAACACCTTGGCCCCGATATTACCAGGGAGGCGGGTTGGCAGCAGGGGGTCGACTGGGTGTGTGGGTAACTCGCCCAGTAATATCGGTGGGTTCCCCATGCGATCGCGAGTAAATTGAAGCCACTTACCTTGGCTTTTGAGTTTCCCGTTGGAAACCTGTGCAGTGTGCGGACTGCGCACCTGCATCACAGGCTATCAGCTGGAGGAGCCCTATTTAAAGGGGCAGTCCTCCAATGCTGCTCCTGCAGCAAACAGCCAAAATTACAGCATGGAGCAGCCCAGGGGACGAAGTGGCCTGCCTCTGCCACCAAGAAGGCCTGGTTCGAGGTAGCAGAGGAGGTCACCAGCAGCAATATATCCCGCACCTTGATACAGTGCAGGAAGCGCTTCAATGACCTAACTTGGTCAGCCAAAGTGAGTACACTTACTCATTCTCCTACATTCCGTCTTCCACATCACTGCCCCCACCCCACAACTCCTTCACTGCCAACACTACTCGATCACATTCCTCCTCACAACCACTCAAACTTCATCCTCAACTTACCTGCACTTACTCACCTCCCACTACTCATCCACCACTACCACTCAACCCAATCCTCATACAATCTCATGGCTCGGTCTCACACTCACCCTCTGATGCATCTCTTTCACAGTCACCATCACCCAACCTGCCACTACTTCTGCTGCAGCCACAGGGGATGCATCACGTATGATTAGTAGGAAGCGTAAGGCAAAGGTTTTGTGAGCACAAATGGGATGCACAAAAGGTGTTTGACGGTTTGTCATGTTTTTTTAAAATTTATATTTGATTTTGGTTCAACTCACATTAAATATTATATTGTCACCACTACTGCCACGTCTTGGCCATTCTTGACTGGCTTGTGCAATAAGTCCCTTTCATGAGGTTCTCCATGAACACCCACACTTGATGCCACCCATTGGGTCACCGTACAGTGGGTGTATGTGTAGTTGCACGACGATTTTGTGCAGGTGCCTGTGGCGCAGCACTGTGTTGTGGAGCTCCACGTGGCGGAGGTGGACGGCATGCCTGGCGATGTTGCTCGTCGTCGGATGAAGTGAGGAAGCAGCCATGGCTCCCCCCCTCTGATGGTGTGAGTTTGAGGGAGTCCGCAAAGTAGGTAAATGTGTTTGCACAGCAGAGCTTAGGGTATAAATTAATAATTTTGAGTGGAAAGACATAGGTATTGCAGCCAAAACTTTGTCTGAAGTGACAGAGTGCCCTGATGCAATAAATGAGGTATTCCCCCCAACGGTCAAAAAATCCTGAAACACGTCTGCTACAACAGGGATTGTTTCCCACAGCACGGGAAACACGCTGAGGATCCATGAAAATTGCACCCCTGCCAAAATCTCCTGTCAATGCGCTCTGTCAAGTACCTCAACTAGGTAAGTAAGTATTTAAATTGTCATCCCACCGGCTTTAATTGCCGGTGGGAGTCCCGCATGCGGGAGCCGCACGCGCACCCGAACACGTCACTGGGGAACCCAGAAGTGGGCGGGTTGGAGCCGGGCTCCGGACCCGCTCTGGGATTCCCCCATTTTACGAGCCCCCCCCGCCCCCAACACACCCGCTTGGCCATCCTAAAATCGACCACCTTGTGTAGATGCTGGAGCTGAAATACCTCACACATGTTTTCAATAATAAATGGCCTATCATGCACTGCACTTCAGTAAAATAAAGAACTGATTTTAAAAAGGTTCTGATTCACTAAAGGTCTTAAAAAAAAAGTGGTTGTAACGCTACTACAGAGTTCACAAAGTAACCAATAGCTATGGATGAGACAGGTCAAGTGACCCATCCCTCCAAAAATAAGCTTACTGTTGTCCCATCGCAGCATCCAACTGTTTCTTCAATGATTCCAGGACTTTTGCCTCCGTCATATGTACTTTATTTATTACTGTGTGAAGACATCACTCTTTACTAGTTTAAACTTCTGTCTACTTATCCTACAGTCAGAGTTTAATTTGAAATAATGTTCCAGAATTAACTTTTCTATATAATTCACGGTCTCACATAACACTTTGATGTCCTTCTCAGTCATCGCCATTCTAGGCTGAAAACTATCTAGTCTTTCCTTCTAATTCAGCTCTCTGATGTTAGGGATGTGTCTTGTGGCTTTTCCCTCCACCACTTCCAGGGCTCTCTGTGTCTCAGTGACCAGAGAATGACTCAGTACTCAGTGTGGTTTGATCAGAGCACTAAGCAGTTTGAGCATGACTTCCTCTTACTTCCACTCTTACCATTTTGGCTATAATTCAACATTCCATTAGTTTTGTTGATCGCTGCTCCATAGTGATTGGACATATTCAGCAGAGTTTGTAAATAACCTCATATTGCTACTGGATTGATTCAGATTCTCAAATCGGTAGTTTCTAATTTCACTGGTTGGTTAGGGAAAAAGAAACAACAACGATTTGCATTTATATAGTATTTATGGGCCAGCATTTTTGCCCATCCCTAGTTGCCCCCGTAAAGATGGTGGTGGGCCACCTTCTTGAACCACTGCACTCCGTGTGCTGGAAGTGTAAACATCACTCCTGATCTGATGAACTGTGATAAATTCAAATTGACAGCTTTTGGCCACTGTGACCATTACAACTATGCATCATATGCCTGCTTTGGACGCATCCAAAGGTTCTCTCTCTATAAAAGTTTAAGTGGAATTTTTCTACTAGGTAAGATTTAGTTTGAAGACACACTAGGTTTTGGAGAGAGTGTTTGATTGCTAACATGCTTTCAATGATCTTTATTTTCTGTTCAATGGTGGACCAATACAGCCATGTCATTTCTCACATTAAGTCTCTTCACCAAAAGCAAAAAATCATTTAAGAAATATTTGCCTACTGCATCAATGTTATCAACATTGTTGACTTAGCTTGCATTAGCTGAGCAAACTATTACCACCTGAAATTAATATTCATATAGATCTGAAACAGGATCAACATGCACTTAAATCTACTGCTACTTCTGTGACATGAAGAACCAATTTTTTTTCAAATTTCCTTCCCCCAAAGACACATCACACTCCCTATCAAAGAGTCAGTAAGGCTTTTACTCCCAAGTCTCTGCCAGTGAATCTGGCTGCTTGACTCACCTTCCTGATTTTTTTCTTTCTTTCACATGGAGAAAGCAGCCCAGCTTCACTTCTTGTACCCTTCTAATGACATGGCCAGGATTGAGAACTCACTGTGCAAGAAATTGTGAATATCAACCGATGCACTACCACTCTGGTATGGAGCATTGGTACACCAACACACGCAGCATTCTTACTGTCTCCGTGAATTACTATTTAATTGCAGCTAAATTTTCCAACCTCGAGCTTTTGTTATCTACCTTTATTACGTGTAGTGGAAGTCTATTTATTGAATATGTAAATTCCGACTCAGCTCAATAGTAACCTTGTTGCTCAGGTAACAAGGTTACTATTGAGTGAAGACCTCGATCCTCTTTCCTACTTTAAAAAAAAAACTGTGATTCCTGAACAATAGTTGTTTCCATCTCTCAGATCTCTTTAAATTTGAAACTATAAAAAAAGAAATGGAAATCTACAGAAAAGAACAAAGCATTGGCGCAGCAGACATATGGCTTGGTCAAGTACGGCCTTATCCAACTGCATGGTGACGGACATGGCTGGCTGGATAAATATTTACGTATCACCAATCCTTTCATGTACAGTAATTAATAAAAAAAAGTTTTAAGAATGAAAAATAGATTCTTACCTGGTCAAGTAAAGGGAAGTCCCATCGCTACGAACCACTTTGGCATAAACGGAGAGATCACCATTTGGTGAAAGATCAACTACTCCAGTTCCTTGCCTTTAGAAACAAACAAGATATAGAGATAACATCCTATTACTGTAATCAATGGAGGAATAAAGAAAAAAGTGATCAAACTTCGGTTTATTTTATATCTTTAGGTAGTAGATAGAGATTTTATACAGAAAAAGTAAACATTAAAATTGTATTTGGTCACTATTAAATAATTCTGCACAGTTCAATCACATAAGAATATCTAAACTATATGAATTAAACAAACCTCCGCAGGGTCAATATCAGAGGTAACCGGCAGATCAAGCACATTGCTATCCAAAGGTGTCTTTTCAATTTCACCAGATGGGTGCTGAAGAAGTGGTAGCTCGACATCAGGCCAAGATCATGCTTGTAGGCAAGGAAGTAACCCAAAGCTGTGTGGCTGGATCCCGTATGGATGCTGATGAGCACAAGCTCCACCTCCCCACCACCTCTTTTGACCCCTCCGTTGCCCTGTTTAACTGATATGCAGTCTTGGATGAGCCATAATTTCCTCTAGCTAAACACTGGGAAGACTGAAGTTCACAAACTCCTCGCCAAAGCTTCCATCTTGTCTCTATTAATTATTTTTCCAACAAAATACTTGTTAAATGAAAAGCTTTGAATGAAAATCACACAGCACAAAGCTGTGCAAAAACCAAGAAGTGAGTCGACCTTTCAAGCGCATTGGGCCCAACATGTTTTAAATACCTTGGGAGAACACTGGTTATCTTCATTCCCATCTTCAGTGACGTGCTGAAATTCTTCCGGGACATTTCAACTTACTGCCTCAAGGCTTCTTCAGGGCTAGGACCCAAGTTCCAGAGACCGTAACTTAATTTAGAAGTAAACAGGTCTAATTATTACCACCCACATTTCCTTTCTCAGTTCTGATGATGAACTTCCACCCAAAAAAAGGAACCTATCTTTTGATCTTTTCAAATGCTGAATGAACTGTTGCGTTTTTCCAGCAGTTTTGGTTTTCTTGTTTTTAATCTTTTTTAAAAAAAGTTCAACAATGGCATAATGAAACGTGCACATTTTTATAAAATACAACCATTGAAGTCTAATCGTACTTTGTTTTCTTGAGCAGTCCTTTCTGATCAATCAGCCGCAGGATGTCTTGTGATTTCACTTGGTACAATGATTCTCCAGAGTACTCATCAAAATGCACTCCAAGTCGCTGTTGGAATATATATAAATTTAAAAACTACATTAACTTCAAAAGACTACTTTCGAAACAGGCCTTACAACAAAATGAAACACAACTCAGTTTAGATCAACTAGAAACAATTTGCAGCAATCCAGATCAAAAAATATTTAAATATGTAATTCAATGTTCAGTGGTTACCTGATCATAAAACTGAGCTCAATATAAGCCCATGTACCCACGACTTTCATTATTTCCATTGGTCAATACAGAGTGAGCAACACACTAAACATAGAAGCTTATTTTTGAAGTAAAAGGAAAAATAATTAATTGTTCAGGATATTTTAACGTGTTTTATTTTTAAATATGTACTCACTTTTAAATGGAAGGCACTCACATCCTTCCACACAGTGCCACTTAAGCTTGTATAGCATACCCCCTAAACTGACCAGTTCTGGATTTCTACTCAGATGACACAAATGCACACACACACACAAAAAAAAACACACACACACCATGCTAACATGCACACACACACAATGCATTTTTTAAAATCAGATTGTTAGTGGTAAAATTACAGTATTAGCAATTCAATAAGGCACATTGGGGAAGATCTCCTCTATACACTAGATGCAGTAAATCCATTTATGAAGAACAGGTTCATGATTTTGCTAAACCTATCTCAGAAGCAAAAGCTTCATCCACTGTCTTTTAAACTATAGGAGATTTTTATTCCTCCTTTAATTTCTGGCTCTTTGCTTTTTTGGAGGAAAAAAAAGGAGCAAAGATGACAGTTCTAATTTAAAAGAAAACTTTCCCCCCACTTTGGATCTTCTTATGCTGGCAGAGAGGACAGGTGATCTACACCTAGGTTTTTGCAAATTAACTATCTCTCTGATGCTCATCACCTCTTTGTAAGGAAACATCTGATCTCTGCTTTGCAACTTCCACAACAGCATGGATGATATTAGGAATTCAGTCTGTGATGTATGACTTAATATTAGTCAAGCAAATCTTCACACCTTGGCCGATGCTGGGATGATGGCCAGTAACAGTTGTTACCTTCACGTATTTCCCCAGACTGAGTCCTTACATTTGGATACGATTAGAAATTAAATTTCTGTTCATCAAGTTAAATATATTACATTTTAATCCTGCTGTCTGAGCCATCGAAGAGTATTTTCTGTATCAGCTAATTTGTGGACAGAAACCCTGCCTGGTTCAAGCAGATGGTGTCTCCCCGGTGTACCATTTTTACTTTTTTAAAAATTCATTCATGGGATGTGGGCGTCGCTGGCAAGGCCGGCATTTATTGCCATTCCTAATTGCCCTCGAGAAGGTGGTGGTTAGCCGCCTTCTTGAACCGCTGCAGTCCGTAAGAACATAAGAAAAAGGAGCAGGAGTAGGCCACCTGGCCCCTCAAGCCTGCTCCGCCATTCAACAAGATCATGGCTGATCTTCTACCTCAACGCCATTTTCCTGCACTATCCCCATATCCCTTGATGCCTTTAATATCTGGAAATCTATCGATCTCTATTTTGAATGTACTCAATGACTGAGCCTCTACAGCCCACTGGGGTAGAGAATTCCAAAGATTCACCACCCTCTGAGTGAAGAAATTTCTCCTCATCTTAGTCCTAAATGGCCTACGCCTTATGCTGAGATTGTGACCTCTGATTCCAGACTCCCCAGCCAGGGGAAACATCTTCCTTGCATCTACTCTGTCAAGCCCTGTAAGAATTTTGTATGTTTCAATGAGATCACCTCTCATTCTTCTGAACTCTAGAGAATACAGGCCTAGTCTACTCAATCTCTCCTCATCCCAGGAATCAGTCTGGTGAACCTTCGTTGCACTCCCTCTATGGCAAGGATATCCTTTCTTAGGTAAGGAGACCAAAATTATACACAATACTCCAGGTGCGGTCTCACCAAGGCCCTATATAATTGCAGTAAGACATCTTTACTCCTGTATGCAAATCCTCTTGTAATAAAGGCCAACATACCATTTGCCTTCCTAATTGCTTGCTGCACCTGCATGTTAGCTTTCAGTAACTCATATACAAGTACACCCAGGTCCCTTTGAACATCAACATTTCCCAATCTCATCATTTAAAAAATACTCTGTATTTCAGTTTTTCCTATCAAAGTGGATAACTTCACATTTTCCACATTATATTCCATCTGCCATGTTCTTGCCCACTCACTTAGCCTGTCCATATCCCCTTGAAGCCTCTTTGCATCCTCCTCACAATTCACATTCCCACCTAGTTTTGTGTCATCAGCAAACTTGGAAATATTACATTTGGTCCCCTCATCCAAATCATTGATATAGATTGTGGATAGCTGGGGCCCAAGCACCGATCCCTGCGGTACCCCACTAGTCACAGTTTGCCAACCTGAAAAAGACACCTTTATTCCTACTCTCTGTTTTCTGTCTGTTAACCAATTCTCAATCCATGCCAATATATTACCCCCACTTCCGTGTGCTCTAACTTTGTTCACCAACCTCCTGTGTGGGACCTTATCGAAAGCCTTCTTAAAATCCAAATACACCACATCCATGGGTTCCCCCTTATCTATTCTACTAGTTACATCCTCAAAGAACACCAATAGGTTTGTCAAACATGATTTCCCTTTCATAAATCCATGTTGACTCTGCCAAATCCCATTATTATTTTCTAAGTATCCTGTTATCACATCCTTTATAATAGATTCTAGTATTTTCCCTATTACTGTCAGGCTAACAGGTCTGTAAGTTCCCTGTTTTCTCCCTCCTTTCTTAAATAGTGGGGTTACATTTTCTACCCTCCAATTTGCAGGAACCATTCCAGAATCTATAGCATTTTGGAAGATGACAACCAATGCATCCACTATCTCTATAGCCACCTCTTTCAAAACCCTGGGATGTAGATCATCAGGTCCTTGGGATTTATCGACTTTCAGTCCCAATAATTTCTCTAGTACTATTTTTTTTACTAATACTACGTTCTTCAGTTCCTCATTCTCGCCAGACCCTTGGTTCTCTAGTATTTCTGGGAGGTTTTTTATGTCTCCTTCCATGAAGACAGACACAAAGGGACCGATTTTAGGATGGCCGAGCAGGTGCGTTCGGGGTGGGGGGGGGCTCCTAAAACGGAGGAATCCCAGAGCGGGTCCGGAGCCCGGCTCCAACCCTCCCATTTCCGGGTTCCCCAATGACGCGTTTGGGTGTGCACGCAATTAAAGCCGGCGGGATGACAATTCAAATACTTACTTACCTAGTTAAGGTACTTGACAGGCATCATTGACTGGAGATTTTGGCAGGGGTGCAATTTTCATGGATCCTCAGCATGTTTCCCGTGCTGTGGGAAACACTCACTGTTGGAGCAGACGTGTTTCAGTCAGCAGCCAGTGGGAGATGCAAAGGATTTTTTGACAGTTGTGGGGGAATACCTCATTTATTGCAGCAGGGCACTCTGTCACTTCAGACAAAGTTTTGGCTGCAACACACCCTTTGTCTTTCCACTCAAGATTATTAATTTATACCCTAAACTCTGCTGTGCAGACACATTTACCTACTTTGCAGACCCCCCTCAAACTCACACCGTCAGATGGGGGGCTCCATTGTTGCATTCATCACTTCATCCAAGGACGAGCAACATCACCAGCATTGCTAGGCACGCCGTCCACCTCCGCCGCGTGGAGCTCCTCAACACAGTGCTGCGCCACAAGCACCTGCACAAAATAGTCGTGCAACTACACATGCACCCACTGTAGGGTGGCCCAACGGGTGGCATCAAGTGTGGGTGTTCATGGAGAACCTCATGAAAGGGGCTTATTGCACAAGCCAGTCAAGAATGGCCAAGACGTGGCAGTAGTAGTGACAATATAATATTTAATGTGAGTTGAACCAAAATCAAATATAAATAAAAAACATGACAAACCGTCAAACACCCTTGTGCATCCCATTTGTGCTCACAAAACCTTTGCCTTACACTTCCTACTACTCATACGTGATGCATCAGAGGTAGTGGCAGGTTGGGTGAGGGTGACCATGAAAGAAATGCATTAGAGGGTGAGTATTAGACAGAGCCATGAGTTTGTATGAGGATTGGGTTGAGTGGTAGTGGTGGGATGAGTACTGGGGAGGTGAGTAAGTGCAGGTAAGTTGAGGATGAAGTTTGAGTGGGTGCGAGGAGTGATGTGATCGAGTAGTGTTGGCAGTGCAGAAGGAGTTGTGGGGTGGGGGTGGTGATGTGGAAGGCGGAGTGTAGGAGAATGAGTAAGTGTACTCACTTTGGCTGACCTAGTTAGGTCATTGAAGCATTGCCTGCATTGTGTCCAGGTGCGGGAGATGTTGCTGCTGCTGGTGACCTCCTCTGCCACCTCGAGCCAGGCCTTCTTGGTGACAGAGGCAGGCCACTTCCTCCCATCTGCCGAGTAGAAGATCTCTTTCCTCCTCCTCACCCGATCCAGTAACACCTGGAGTGAGGCATCATTAAACCTGGGAGCAGCCTTTCCCCTGGGCTGCTCCATGCTGTAATTTTGGCTGTTTGCTGCAGGAGCAGCATTGGAGGACTGCCCCTTTAAATAGGGTTCCTCCGGCTGATAGTCTGTGATACGGGTGCACAGTCCGCCCACTGCGCAGGGAAACCCGGAAGCCAAGGTAAGTGGCTTCAGTTTACCCGCTATCGTGTGGGGAACGCACCGATTTGACTGGGCGGGTTACCCATGCGCCCAGTTGCCCCCCCTGCTGCCAACCCGCCTCCCTGGTAATATCAGAGCCAAAGTATGTGTTTAATTTCTCTGCCATTTCCTTATTCCCCATTATAAATTCTCCCATCTCTGTCTGTAAGGGACCCACATTTGCCTTTGCCAGTCTTTTCCTTTTTACATGTAGAAGCTTTTACAGTCCGTTTTTATGTTTTTCTCATTCTATTTTCCCTTTCTTTATCAATTTCCTGCTCCTCTTTTGCTGAATTCTAAAATGCTCCCAATCCTCAGGCTTACTGCTTTTTCTGGCCACTTTATATGCCTCTTCCTTTGATTTAATACTATCTTTAATTTTAGCCATGGTTGGATCACTTTTCCTGTTGCGTTTTTGTGCCATAAAAGGAATATATATTTGTTGCAAATTATGTATTAATTCTTTAAATGCTAGCCATTGCCTGTCTACCATCATACCTTTTAATGTCGTTCCCTAATCAAACACAGCCAACTTGCGCCGCATACCGAAAAAATTACCAAAAACACTCATCTGGATATAGGGTAGCAGTGATGGCGTCAATTTAGAATTAAATTTAAATGCTATAAAATCTGATTTTGTGCAGAATTAACTGGATAAAAGGATATTACAGTGCAGTTAATAAAACGGAATTCTAAAGTAAGAAACCTACATTGATCAAAGAGTAAAGTTAAAAAGCGTACATCTGTAAGTACTTCCTGTTGTCACTTTTTGTCATACTTTTGTCAACTTTTTCTAATTCCTGTGTTCACATCTATAATGGAAACTGTCTAAGTAAATTTGTACACCTCTCGGCAGTAGTAGCACTGTATTACCTTTCTGATTCTCCCAGCTCCTTAGCCTGTACTGCAGAGAAACTCCTGCGTTCCAACCAAATCTACTTCTGTGCTTCCCAAATTGCTGTCGGTTTCGCTATTTAACTATAAATAATATCAAAGTATTATATAATAATGACAGAATGTATGACTTTAAAATGGGCACTTTTTGTATTTGCATACTCTGGTCCAATTATTTCCCACACTCTAAGCCCACTTCACCTTAAGACTACACTTGGTGTAATGCCATATGCAAGGGCATGAGACAACAACTAATATCAATAAGTAGTGTTATGTAGAAACCCCAGATTAGATCATCTACAAGACAATTTATCGATCAAGGCTATATTTGGAGCCTACTTGCAATGCTGTGAAGTTTCTTTAACAGATGCATTAGCAAACTGACTATACAGTCTAACCTCTGTTCATCATGCTTGGGGGGGGGGGGGGGGGGGGGGGGAAGGGGAGGGAGAGGGAAACGATACCTGGGTACTGTAGAACAACTGTTTTATGTATCAGAGTAGCTGGAACAACCGCGACCCATTATTTCACACCTGATAAATTCTTCCATATTCTTCGATGCTTATGGTCCTAAACTGTTCCCACAATGCCATGGTCTGTTTGTCCCCTCCCTCCAGTTTCCTGAAGAATACTTGTGCTGCTTTCTGAATGTCTTCACTGTTCTCTGCCATTTTGTTCACTTCAACATAAACCTGCAATTCAAATACAAAACTATTTAGTGCCGATGAACTGATTGAATAGTAGTTTTTTTTGTTCAATGTTTAAAGCCTATTGCCATTAACCATCTATCAGAGCTTTGTATTTATCTTTCAGAATTTCTCTCCACTGGAGAAATAGTTTGTTTGCTACTCCATCGTACATAGCCATTTTTATGTACCTCAAAATCTATCTGCTTGACACTAAGGATGAGATTTTCAAATTCTGCACTCCCCAGTCAGTAATTTTCCATCCATTAAAACAAAGGGGGGCAAAATATTGTGTGCTGGGGGGGTGGTCATAGAAATATAAAAATTGCAATTGGAACTGTTTACTTACCAAGTAATTATCATCTTCGCTCTACGCCACAAACTCCATATCTTTGCCACCAAATCCATTCCCCCCCCCCCCAGGCTACTGTTTCAGGTTAAACCAGATTGTTCTGTCACCTCGGCATCTTATTTGACCCTGAGTTGAGCTTCCAACTCCATATCCTCTCCATCACAAGGACCGCCTACTTCTACCTCAGTAACATTGCCCGTCTCCGCCCATCTGCTGCTGAAATCCTCAGCCAGGTCTTTGTTACCTGCAGACTCAAATATTCCAATGCTTTCTTGGCCAGCCTCCCATCCTCCATCCTCCACCCTCCATAAACTGCAGCTCATCTAAAACTCCGCTGCCCGTATCCTATGCCGCACCAAATCCCACTAATCCATCATCCCTGTGCTTGCTGACCTACATTGGCTCCCGATCACCCAATGCCTCAAACTTAAAATTCTTATCCTGGTGTTCAAATCCCCTCATGATCTCACCCCTCCCTATTTCTGTAACCTCCTCCAGACCTACAAGCCAACGAGAAATCTGCATTTCTCCAACTCTGGCCTCTGCCCCAATCCCTTTGCCGCACCAGTGGTGGCCGTGCTTTCAGCCGTCTAGGCCTTAAGCTTTGGAATTCACTCCCTAAACCACTTTGTCTTTCCACCTCCCTCTCCTCCTTTAAGACACTCCTTCTAACCCATCTCTTTGACCAAGCTTTTAGTCACCCCTCCTAATATTTCCTTCTCTGGCTCAGTGTTGATTTTTGTCAGATTATGCTTCTGTGATGAGCCTTGGGACATTTTTCTACGTTAAAGGCACTATATATATGCAAGTTTTTGTTGCAATCTGAACTTTCACTTCAGTGGAGAAAATCTTAGTTTCAATTAGATAACCAGCTTAAGCTATATCAGAAATATTCTGATGAAGTACATGACTGTAAAGATAGGGTTGCCAAAGACTTCCTTCACACAAATAAAGCTTTAGTATCAAGCCCTGGCTAAATGCTTCTTCCAAAACTATTTTAAACCTCTTTGACCTACAATAGTATTTTTCTGGAACATTTAAGTCGAAGATTGGACAGCACAGTGAACTCCTTTTCAGAAGGCCTTGCTTTTAATCTCAGCTTCAACCCATAGACATCTAAAGTAGGTTTTACTACCAATGAATGTTTCTCAACTTCATTGCCAGAGTGCTCACTCTCAAGGGCAGGGGAAGGGAGGGAAAAAAAAAGTGTAAAAAAAGCCTATCCTACCCAACATATCATTTTTGGCACATATGAAGTAATACTGACAACAAAAAAAGAAATCTATGATCTGGCTGAAACTGAAGATTTGTTATGGGGGTGGGGAAAAAGAGTTGAGTATTAAAATTAAAAACTGATCCGGGTTCAAGCTTCTACTGGTTCTCAACCCTATTTTGTTTTAGAACATTGCAAGTAGCTTAGTATATTGTGCAAACAGAGTCCCAAAATTGGTCAAAAAATACTCAAAACCATAACACCTTATTATACCACTTCCGTAGAACAGTAAATAACTTGAAAATAATGGTCCACCATGCTACATGTACTCTACAGGATCTTTAAGCTAAAAATGAAGAACACAGTTCTTAATATCCTGTATTCTGTCCCATGAGATAAAATATATCAGAATTATATACAAAATGTAACTCCAGTTTGAAACAAGCTAAAAGTAGGAAAACTGATGTTATTTTATTCATGTGTATTGTGAAGATTTCTGGTTAGTTATTCTAATTTTACAGGATATTTGTTGTTGAATGTTCAGCATTCTCTTATGTACACCCTTTCCTGTTATGTTCTTAATCAAAGATGTGCAGTACCAACATGTTGATGTGCCTCTTGATTGCAACTCTGCCTTCAGTTTTGAATGCTTTGTTTGGATGAGTTGAGCAGGTAATTGGCCTTTGTGCATCTAACCCTTTGAGTAATACAGGAACATTTCTGCATCAAAAATAAGAACTGTGACAATACTGCAATATTCTGGTTCATCTATGAATCTTATGTTCTATGCTAAGATGTTCTGCATTTTCAAAATTTAACTTTATAACATTCATTACAATGTTAAATCTAAAGATTTTCAGCATTCATAGGGTTGAAGACAACCTCTAAATTTCACTGAAAATAAAATTGCCCTCTATTAATTCTATGTTCACATTTTCATATGTTTTACTTACTTCAAAAAGATGTTGCAATGGATTCTCTTTCAGTTTTGCTTCGGAGCCAAGCAGCTGAAATCCTGCTCCTAGCAACCCTAAATCATTGACAAAGAATAAAACACCCAGAAAAGTAAAACCATTTATCTTTCTAAATTACCATAATCGTGATAAGAACATCAGAACTTAAGAAGTTGGAGCAGGAGTAGGCCATCTGGCCTCTCAAGCCTGTTCTGCCATTCAATCAGGTCATGGCTGATCTTCAACCTCAATTCCACTTTCCTGTCCGATCCCCATATCCCTTGATTCCCCTAGAGTCCAAAAATCTATCTGTCTCAGCCTTGAATATACTCAACGACTCAGCATCCACAGCCCTCCGGGGTAGTGATGCACAGCAATGCAGCAGTAAGGATACCAGCTTCGCAGAAACATCTGCAATTAGTTATATCAAAGATCACACACTCAACTTGGCTTACAGTCGGCCTGAATTTTCTGATCTATCTATTAGCTGAGATACCTACATCACAAGGAGAACTGAATGTTGTCCATAACACCTTACAGATCAGTTCCTCCTGTTACTCACCCAATGCAAGGAGCACGGCTGGCATTGGGCCTGCTCTTCCACACCTTCTAGAGGAAGAGGAGCACTTACAAGTCAATTACCATGAAAACAAGAGGAAATTGTAATGAACCAGAATCTCTACAGCCCCCTACTAATGTTGCATCAGTAGTTCAAATACATGCACAAACATCACCTCAAGAAGTTCAAATAATAGTTAATATGATGCAATACAAAAAAGTCCTCCTTTGCCCATATAAAAAACTTACCGAACTGCATGCCCCAGTCTCCAAGGTAGTTGATCCTGATCACATCATTCCCCAAAGCTTGCTTTAGGTTAGCTATGAAGTTACCTAACAAAATAGCATAGTACAAATATAGTTTATCTCTGCTACATTACGACTTTTTTCTCAAATAATACTGAAATACCTCCTTTACTGCTGTCATTTATTGAACAATTTTGATGTTTATAATCTTTGAAAACTTTGCATCCATACAGTAGAAAGTATATTTTTCAAAGGTTATTCAGACTGACAACTCGGCTCAGTGGTAGCACTCTCATCAATAAGTCAGACAGTCACGGGTTCAAGCCCTGCTCCCAAGGCTTGAGTACATAATCTAGGCTGACACTTCAGTGCAGTACTCAGGGAGATCTGAACTGTCCAAGATGCTGTCTTTCAGAAGAGACATTAAACCAAGGTGTCATCTGCCCTCTCAGCAAAAGATCCCATGGCACTAACCGAAGAAGAGCAGGGGAGTTCTCCCAATGTCCAAGCCAACATTTATCACTCAATCAACATCTATAAAACAAATAATCTGACCATTTATTTCATTGCTGTTCGCAGTTGCTGCATTTGCCTACATTGCAACACTGACTATACTTCAAAAGTACTTAATTGTCCTGAGGACATAAAAGGCAGTATATAAATGTAATTTTTTTCTTTCTAGTTACCATATTTTTGCACCATCAATACACAAAATATAATTTTTTGGGGAGATGGGTCCACTCTAAGAATACTTTGAATAATCATACATAAAACATGCTCTAATGTGATGGGCATCCAAACCTACAGAAATCTTGAACTGCCATCTGCCTGAGACTGGTTGTAACTACTGCTTGAGTAGGGTTCCTCTTTATCCTGTCATGAGGTGTCTCACTCTAATAAGTAACAGAAAAGCAGGAGGCAATGAGTTTGTTGCTGTATAGGCACCAGAATACCCAAAGATTTCCTCTCATTGGGATACAGGCTGTGTTACTATAATGACTGAACCAAGGAGGAATTCCTCAACATCCACCTGGTGGAAACGATGCTCATTCAAGTGCAAGAATGTGTAAAGTAAATTATGGCACTGTAACCCCCTGAGCCAAATTGGAGCTGGGCATGTGACTGCAGTGTAACTGCTATGGCAAGGAAAGGGGCAGCACCCCGGGATAAAATGCAGAGTTACTGTACACAGTAGCCCTAGTGCTGACAGTATATAGCAAATTGGGATTCAGAACCCTAGCTTGTCATACTTTTTCTTCTACCTGTCTGCTAGGTTATATTTATGTTGTGGAGATTTTAAAAAAGAAATTATTAGTATATTCTAGCCAAGCATTAGAGTCCTGATCAACTTATTTTACTTGAATATATAGCAAGTTAAATACTTTCTAGAAGTGATCAGATAATCCACTGTGGGGTTTAAATTTACCTTTTGTGCCAAATTTTGGAATAGAGGATTTAACTTGTATGTCAACAATTTTATTCAAAAAAGTAGCTTTGGGCCATTAATGTAATTCAGAGTCAGGTCTTAGATAATGCATTAGGTTTTCACCTTAGAATTAAGAACATAAGAAATAGGAGCAGGAGTAGGACATACGGGGCCTGCTCCGCCATTCAATAAGATCATGGCTGATCTTCGACCTCAATTCCACTTTCCCGCCCAATCCCCATATCCCTTGATTCCAAAAATCTATCTATCTCAGTCTTGAATATACTCAACAACTCAGCATCCACAGCCCTCTGGGGTACAGAATTCCAAAGATTCACAACCCTCTGAATGAAGAAATTCCTCCTCATCTCAATCTTAAATGGCTGACCCCTTATCCTGAGACTATGTTCCTAGTTCTAGACTCGCCAGCCAGGGGAAACAACCTCTCAGTATCTACCCTGTCAAGCCCCCTCAGAATCTTATATGTTTCAATAAGATCACCTCTCATTCTTCTAAATTCCAGAAAGTATAGACCCATTCTACTTAATCACTCCTCATAGGACAACCCTCTCATCCCAGGAATCAATCTAGTGAATCTTCAATGCACCACCTCCAAGGCAAGTATATCCTTCCTTATTAAGGAGACCAAAACTGTACACAGTATTCCAGGTGTGATCTCACTAAAGATCTGTACAATTGTAGCAAGACTTCCTTTCTCTTGTACTCCAACCCTCTTCAGTAGAATTATTCAATTGACACAAATTACACCATTACTGTCAGCAGAACACAGGAATTTTTTTTACCTATAATTGTTGAACGCAAGTGTCCTGCATGAAATTTTTTTGCAATATTTGGTGAACTGTGAAGAAAGGAAAAGAAAGTTACTATTGCTCAACTTTTCCTTAAAATTTGAAGACACACCCGAGCTCAATGTGATCCTCCCTTTACCCTACTCTGATCCAACCCACTTGGAGTGGCTGGAGTCATACCTAGTACAGAGGGGAAATGATTGTGGTTGTTGCAGGCCAATCAACTCAGACCCAGGACATCGCTGCAGGAGTTCCTCAGGGTAGCATCTTAGACCCAATTATCTTCCCTCCATCAGAAGGTCAGAAGTGGAGCTGTTCGCTGATGATTGCAGTGTTCAGCTCCATTCGCAATTTCTCAGACAATGAAGCAGTCCATGTCCGCATGAAGCAAGACCTGGACAACATCCAGGCTTGGACTAATAAATGGCAAGTATCATTTGTGCCACATGAGAGCCAGGCAATGACCATCTCCAACAAGAGAGTCTATCCACCTCCCCTTGAAATTTGATGGCATTACCATCACCGGGTCCCCTACCATCAGCACCCTGAGGGTCACCATTGGCCAGAAACTCAATTGGACCAGCTATATACATGCCGTGGCTACTAGAACAGGTTAGAGGCTGGGATCCTGTGGCGTGTGGCTCACCTCCTGACTCCCCAAAGTCTCTCTACCAGCTATAAGGCACAAATTATGAGTGTGATGGACTACTCTCCACTTGCCTTAATGGGTACAGCTGCAATAACACTCAAGAAGCTCGACATCATCCGTGAGAAAGCAGTCCTTGGCTCCAAGCAGGTTGGCCTACGTGTTAATTCTCCCTCTAACTTCACCTTGTAGAAATCAAGACTTACAACACCATTTTCTAACTCAACTCATTCTTTATAGAACCTCACTCACTATTGGAAGGTCTTATCTCCCTCGTACAATCTACCCGACTTTTAAAACCCGACCAGTACTTCTTACTTTATCTCATTTTCTACACTCCTTTTATGGTTGGAGGTGTCCTACATTATTGACATTGGCCCTTCACCTGAATTTCTTAATAAGAAAAATAACCTTTTATTATTCTTACCCAAAAAAACAATTCATGATGCTAATTTCAAATGCAATTTGAATGAAAGCACTTAAAAGGATCAAAAAATTAACCAATTTGAAATAAATCAACAAAATAAGCAGACTTCATCTGTAACGTATGGTCTTACTTCTTTGCCAGACATTTACCTAAATTCCACGATAACTCGCCCACAGGGGTAACCACTGAAGAGTTCACTCTCTATTCCATATTTTGAACCCTTCTTAGAAATCTCTCGCATCACAATCTGCAAAGTAAAAGGATATACAATCTAAAAAACACAAGCAAGATGGTTCAGTTCCTCAAGAAGCAGAGTGCTTCAGTCATAACCAGAATGTCAAGTATTCTGAGGGGTGCCCATTACTACATTGACTACAGTTTCCAAAAAGAAAACTCTGAAAGAAACCTAGAACTCTACTAAAAGTGAAAGCACATAGCCAAACAAGTCTATACACTCACCTCAGCAAGTAAAGATCGGTTCACTTTGAAATTAATGGTTCCTTGTCCAACAGCAATCTCAGTAACCACACCATCACAAGTCAACTAAAATACGAATTAAAAAAATTATATTAGACCTAGCCAAGACTTGAAACTTAGTTTCTTAAAGAAAATACAATAAAATAATATTTTAGTTTTATTTTTGAAGACTTGTTAAATAGTTGAAAGAAGTTCAGGGACTTCAATTATCTGGAGTCCCATGCTACCATACCCTTGTTATATTACAGCTTTCACACCAAATTTGCACCCATAGTAATATCACTTTGATTTTGCTGCACTGTCTCTACCAAGATCAATACCAAAATTTCAACACACATCACAACATCATGATATGCATGATTCTATATCTACTTACTCATGCAAGTCCAACCTGCCACACTCTCAGATATATGGCAGCGAATGGATTTGCGTATGTAGCTGAGTTGAATATCCTTTGGGTCATAACCATTATTGGAATATACGGGGCAAACTTTATGACCTGGTAAGAATGTGTGTGTTTCTAGACAACTTCCAAAGAAAGCAGGTTTGTGAGAAATTTCTTCTAGGTTTCACTTTTATCAATAAGTGATTTGATTCCAGTCATAATAGCCAATGATCCCCGATTCTTTGCTGAAAACTCTACAGAGCAGACATCATGTAGATCATGTTCTTTCACTTTGTGTCATAAGTTGCTAATCGAGTACAGTTCATTGGAATCTAAATAACGCAGAAGTCATACACCATTTCTTCTGCTCTATTCAACGCAAACCGGTATTGTCCCTTCAATGTGTGACCAATGTGCTTCCACTACAAAATCCTGGAACTCCCTACCTAACAACATTGAGGGAATACCTTCACTACATGAACTGCAGCGGTTCAAGAAGAAGGCCCAGCACCACCTTCTCAAGGGCAACTAGGGATGGGCAATAAATGCTGATCTTGCCAGTGACAACAACATCCTGAAGATTTTTTTTTAAAAACTACAGCTAGTACTGCGTTTGGCAATGTGAAGAAACTACATGCTTTAAGACATGTACACTTCCTTGTCCACGTAAGGTGGAACTACATTGGAATTTTCTAAAAAGGTATCTTTAATTTTGTTGATGGTAAACATCTCTGATTGTAATAGAAATAGTAAATATCTTATAAATGTGTTGAATTTAAATTGATAGTTTCTCTGCTTTTCCTAGTGAGAACCAAAGGTGTATTTGGATGAGCTACTTGAAGACAGTGCATCTGTTCAGCCGTCTATATTAAACTCCCACTGTGTCCTGCTGTCCGGCCCTTATAATACAACCAAGCCCACTCATAGGAACATAGAAACAGAATTAGGCCATTTAGCCCCTCGAGCATGTTCCGACATTCAGTTAGATCATGGCTGATCTGTACCTCAATTCCATTTACCTGCATTTGATCCATATTGGATTGTGGGGGTGAATTCTGCAGGGGTTCTCCTGCTCGCCACCATAACTTTGGCGGAAGAGCTTAAGTAACTCCCGAAAACGTTGTAAACGCCATTTACTCAATTTTTTCGGGGTGTCCAAGCCTCTTCCGCCAAAGTCAATAGTTATGCCCCCGCCGCAGAAGCTTCTGAACAGTATCTGTGCCACTTCACAGACACTTTTGCCGATTGCTCATTTTGTGACTAGGAGCTCGTATTGCAAATATACATGCAGTACTGAGACTACATTCTCTCTTCCTTTACCTGATGGGGCTGCTTTTAATGTTTGGATGCACTGCCCCCACTTTGTTTATTTTTGGTCAGCCAATGCACAGAACAAACAGATCGAGGAACTGCCTAGTGTCCTGTAAACCGGGTCGAGCTAAATCTGCCACTCACAATTTCAGGTTGCGTGAAATACATCAGATTGCTTGCAAGTGTTTTGAGTTCTAGTTCACATTCTGATCAACCTTGAGTATGTGGATACTGTGACCAGCAAGCCACCACATAATGTATTTTGCATTACCTTAGTTTATAGCTTAATTTGTTTTTTTTTGTTGAAATACCATTAATATCAATATTAATAGTATTCTCCCTGTGAGGGGAGGCACTTGTTGACATAGCCCTTATTTTCCTATTTCAAAACTGAACCCATTTACTGTGTAGGCTTCATGGTTTCTGGAGAAATGTGCCTTAATTATCCATATTAAAATATATTTTCCATTCTTTAGTATTATTCTTAGCCTATCCGTCTATCCACGGCTTTCTTCCCCTTGGCGACATCATTCAAAGAAACGGAGTCATGTTCCACAGAGCTCTACCATCCCTCGACCTCTTCACTGCCTCCGTACTTTCAGACTACTTGCCTGACATCCAGATGAGCTGCAATTTCCTCCAGTTAAATATTAGGAAAACTGAAGCCATCATCTTCAGCCGTACCTTGCCATGATTTCATCCCCCTCCCCGACGACTGTCTCAGACTGTTTGCAACCTCGGTGTCCTATCTGGCCCTGAGCTGAGCTTCCAACCCCATAACCTCACCATCACACCTCCGTAACATCGCCCCTGACTCAGTCCATCCATGCTGAGGTCACCTCCAGATCTGATTATTCCAATACTCTCCTGGCAGACCTCCCATCTTCCACCTTCCCTAAACTGCAGTTCATCCAAAACTCTGCTGCCTGTATCCTATCCCGCACTAAGTCCTGCTCACCCATCATCCCTGTATTCACTGACCTACAATGGCTCATGGTCCCTAAACTCCACAAAATTAAAAATTCTCATCCTCGTGTTCAAATCCCTTCATGGCATCGCCCTCCCTCTGTTTTATGTATCCCGAAATCCCTTCGCCCCACCATTGTTGACTGTGCCTTCAGCCGTCTAGGCCCTACGCTCTGGAATTCCCTCCCTAAACTCTTCATCTCCCTCTCCTCCTTTAAGGCCCTCTTTAAAACCCATATCTTTGACCAAGCTTTTCGTCGCCCCTCCTAATATCTCCTTCTTCAGCTCAGTGTCGACTTTTATCTGATTACACTTCCGTGAAGTGCCTTGGGAAGTTTTTCTACATTAAAAGGTGCTATGTAAACGCAAGTTTTTGTTGTCGTAGTAATAGTAATCCATTTACGTCCAAATCCCAAGCTCTATCATTTATAAATACTACGACAACAACTTGCGTTTATATACCTTTAACTTAGAAATATATCCATAGGCGCTTCACTGAAGTGTAATATTAAAGAATGAACGCTGAGCCAAAGAAGGAGAAATTAGGAGAGGTGACCAAAGAGGAGGGTCTTAAAGGGGAAGAGGCAGGTGAAGGGAAAGAGGGAGTGAACTCCAAAGCATGTGGCCTGAGCAGCTGAAGGCAAGGTCGCCAAAGGTGGGTGGAATAATGTGAATAGGAGGGAACATGAGCAGACTTCTATAAACTTTCATTTAGTCACTGCTGGCAAAGATTGCCTTTTCCTAACGTAATTAACGCGTCAAAAGAATTCCTCTAGATTTATGACCCAGGATTTACTGCCTTGAAAACTAGGCTGAATTATTTCCTCTGATTTATTGTTGACCTGGGGTTATTCAAACAAAAAAATAAGAGTAAGGCACAAAATACTTTATAGACTGCAGCAAAGATATACTCTGGTAAGATTCAAGGGGAGAACTTCCTGGGTCTCCACCCAGGCACACTGGATCGCCTGGTTGCATTGAGTTTTGGAAAATCATGCGAATCAGAACCCACACGTGTAAAGGATCCCGCCTGATTTTCCTTCCATTTAAATCAAAAGTGCAACCCGTGTGATTTTCTGATATTAACTGTGCCCAAGGCGCTTGGGTGCAGACCCAGGAATATCTCCCCTTCAAAGTTAAGATTACAAGATAATTCAATATTTACTTCAAGCCTGTAATAACGCCCCCCACCCCCTGCCACCGGCCACCCAGACACATGCACATAACTTGGTACCCTAAAGTAACAGTACCTGTTCAGACAGTTGCTTTGCTTGACTCTGAACAGTTGATCCAGAATTTAAACAGCCATTCGCCAGCAGAGAGCTCACCGATATCCGAAAATCTAGGGTCTGCCTGAAAAATGTTTTTAAGAGTATTAAAAACTTGCATTTATATAGCACACTCGTATAGAAGACAGTCTCAGAGCCCTTTGCACGGGAAGAGGGCGACACCGATCGGAAAGTGGGAAAGATTAAGGGGCGGACAAAACCAAACACAAGATCAAGGTCACAAATTTTTGAGATGCTTTCAAAGGGAGGCGCAAGGTAGCAAGACAAGTCACCGAGTAAGAAAGTTCCAAAGAAAGGGGTGGAGTGACGGAAAGATTGGCCTCCAACTGTGGAACAACAGGGCCAGGGGATGAGCAGAAAACCAGAACTGGATGAATGGAGGTTATAGGCTAGGACAATGTTTGGAAAAGATTAATCAAATAAGAAGGGATTTGAAAATTAAGACCATGAAGTGCATACACTGGGGGGACAGGGAACCAGTGGAGATTGGGAAGGAGAGGAGTAATAGTACAAGAGTAGACATAAATTATGGATTAACTGTTGTTTGTGAAGGGTGGTAGAGGCCTGTTGAGAAATCAATCCTAGAGCACGGAGTGCAGCGGAGCACAGTGAACACTTCAGAGTTTGGTAAACGTGGGAGTTCGGTGAAGTGGGGGAAGGAGGTGCTGCTTTGCCTTGCTTTTCCTAACTTTTTCCGCAGAGCGGCGGCGGACAAGAGCAGCAGAAGACAGAGTGGGGATAGAAGCAGCAGCAGATCTGCAACAAGAAACAGCTACTGTGCGACGTCGCAGGTGAGGCAGGAGAGTCCGAGAGGTGAGGACAGTATAAAAGGAGAGACCAAGAGCGGGAGGAGAGTCTGAGAGGTGAATGCAGTGTAAATCTAAGGCAAGTCATGGCAGCGGAGCTCGCACCCGTGATATGCTCCTCCTGCACTATGTGGGAAGTCATAGAAGTTACAACATGGAAACAGGCCCTTCGGCCCAACATGTCCATGTCGCCCAGTTTATACCACTAAGCTAGTCCCAATTGCCTGCACTTGGCCCATATCCGTCTATACCCATCTTACCCATGTAACTGTCCAAATGCTTTTTAAAAGACAAAATTGTACCCGCCTCTACTACTGCCTCTGGCAGCTCGTTCCAGACACTCACCACCCTTTGAGTGAAAAAATTGCCCCTCTGGATCCTTTTGTATCTCTCCCCTCTCACCTTAAATCTGTGCCCCCTCGTTATAGACTCCCCTACCTTTGGGAAAAGATTTTGACTATCGACCTTATCTATGCCCCTCATTATTTTATAGACTTCTATAAGATCACCCCTTATCCTCCTACTCTCCAGGGAATAAAGTCCCAGTCTGTCTAACCTCTCCCTGTAAGTCAAACCATCAAGTCCCGGTAGCATCCTAGTAAATCTTTTCTGCACTTTTTCTAGTTTAATAATATCCTTTCTATAATAGGGTGACCAGAACTGTACACAGTACTCCAAGTGTGGCCTCACCAATGCCCTGTACAACTTCAACAAGACATCCCAACTCCTGCATTCAATGTTCTGACCAATGAAACCAAGCATGCTGAATGCCTTCTTCACCACCCTATCCACCTGTGACTCCACTTTCAAGGAGCTATGAATCTGTACTCCTAGATCTCTTTGTTCTATAACTCTCCCCAACGCCCTACCATTAACGGAGTAGGTCCTGGCCCGATTCGATCTACCAAAATGCATCACCTCACATTTATCTAAATTAAACTCCATCTGCCATTCATCGGCCCACTGGCCCAATTTATCAAGATCCCGTTGCAATCCTAGATAACCTTCTTCACTGTCCACAATGCCACCAATCTTGGTGTCATCTGCAAACTTACTAACCATGCCTCCTAAATTCTCATCCAAATCATTAATATAAATAACAAATAACAGCGGACCCAGCACCGATCCCTGAGGCACACCGCTGGACACAGGCATCCAGTTTGAAAAACAACCCTCGACAACCACCCTCTGTCTTCTGTCGTCAAGCCAATTTTGTATCCAATTGGCTACCTCACCTTGGATCCCATGAGATTTAACCTTATGTAACAACCTACCATGCGGTACCTTGTCAAATGCTTTGCTGAAGTCCATGTAGACCACGTCTACTGCACAGCCCTCATCTATCTTCTTGGTTACCCCTTCAAAAAACTCAATCAAATTCGTGAGACATGATTTTCCTCTCACAAAACCATGCTGACTGTTCCTAATTAGTCCCTGCCTCTCCAAATGCCTGTAGATCCTGTCCCTCAGAATACCCTCTAACAACTTACCCACTACAGATGTCAGGCTCACTGGTCTGTAGTTCCCAGGCTTTTCCCTGCCACCCTTCTTAAACAAAGGCACAACATTTGCTACCCTCCAATCTTCAGGCACCTCACCTGTAGCGGTGGATGATTCAAATATCTCTGCTAGGGGACCCGCAATTTCCTCCCTAACCTCCCATAACGTCCTGGGATATTTTTCATCAGGACAATGGGGAAATGGCGGACTTGTTGAACAATTACTTTGCGCCAGTATTTACAGTCGAAAAAGGGGATAGCATGCCGGAAATCCCAAGAAAACTAATATTGAATCGGGGACAGGGTCACCAGGGACACTACCATTGTCCCTGGTGACCATGTGTGCAGGAAATGTGTCCAGCTGCAGCTACTGGCAAACCGCATTTCGGAGCTGGAGCTGCGGGTGGACTCACTGTGGAGCATCCGCGATGCTGAGACTATCGTGGATAGCACGTTCAGTGAAGTGGTCACACCGCAGGTAAAGATTACGCAGGCAGAAAGGAAATGGGTGACCGCCAGGCAGAGTAAAAGACCAGGCAGGTAGAGCAGGAGTCCCCTGGGGCCATCTCCCTCTCAAACAGATATTCTGCTTTGGATACTGTTGGGGGAGATGGCTTATCAGGGGAAAGCAGCAAAAGCCAAGTTCGTGGCACCATGGGTGGCTCAGCTGCACAGGAGGGGAGGAAGAAGAGTGGCGGGGCTATAGTGATAGGGGATTCAATTGTAAGGGGAACAGATAGGCGTTTCTGCGGCCGCAAAAGTGACTCCAGGATGGTATGTTGCCTCCCTGTGCTAGGGTCAAGGATGTCACGGAACGACTGCAGGGCATTCTGGAGGGGGAGGGTGAACAGCCAGTAGTCGTGGTCCATATCGGTACCAATGACATAGGTTAACAAAAAAGGGATGAGGTCCTGCAAGGTGAATTCAAGGAGTTAGGAGATTAAAAAGCAGGACCTCAAAGGTAGTGATCTCAGGATTACTACCAGTGCCACGTGCTAGCGAGTATAGGAGCAGGCGAATAGACAGGATGAATGCGTGGCTGCAGAGATGGTGTAGGAGGGAGGGATTTAGATTCCTGGGACATTGGGACCGGCTCTGGGGAAGGTGGGACCTGTACAAGCGAGACAGGTTACACCCGAGCAGGACCGGGACCAATGTCCTCGCGGGGGTGTTTGCTAGTGCTGTTGGGGAAGGTTTAAACTAGAGTGGCAGGGGGATGGGAACCTGAGCGCGGAGTCAGAAGGCAGTAAAGTTGAGAGCAGCAAGAGAGGGGAAGACCCAGGGGAAATTTACAATACAAATAGTACAAACAGTTGTTCAAGAACAAGTGAAAGGGAAAAGCGTAGGGCAGCAGAAAGAAAGTGTACTTTAGACACTACAGATAAAGTGTAAATTAGAAGGCGTAAGGCGATTATCCCAGCATTAAAGCTGAAGGTCAGGCTAGGGTGTGTGGCCCAACTAAGAGTTCTATATACAAATGCACGGAGAATAAAAAATAAATTAAATGAACTACAGGTTCAAATTCAAATTGGAGGGTATGACATGATAGCTATTACTGAGACATGGCTGCAGGATGGTCAGGATTGGGAACTAAATATACCGGGTTATAAGGTCGACAGGAGAGATAGGGAAAATGGAAGAGGGGGAGGAGTAGCCTTAGTGATTAGAGATGAAATCAATTCAATGATAAAGGAGGATATAACGAGAGGTAAGCAGCCAACAGAGACTTTATGGGTTGAACTGAGAAATAGGAAAGGATCCAAGACTATAGTGGGAGTTGTATATAGGACCCCTGGCAGCAGCTCTGAAGTGTTAGATTGTTTAAATGCAGAGATTAGACAAGTATGTAACAATGGCATAGTGGTCTTAATGGGGAACTTTAACCTTCACATAGATTGGGGAAAGCAGACTAGCAACTGTCAGAAAGGTAGTGAATTTCTTGAGTGTGTCTGGGATAGTTTTCTACAGCAGTATGTCCTGGAGGCAACAAGGGGGCAAGCCATACTAGATTTAGTAATGAGTAATGAACCAGATTTAGTTAACAGCTTAACTGTGCGTGAACATCTATCCAATAGTGATCATAACATGATTGAGTTCAATGTAGTGTTTGAAAGGGAGAAAAGTGAATCAGCTGCTAAGATTCTAGACTTGGGCAAGGCCGACTTCAATGGGATGAGACAGAGACCATCCACAGTAAACTGGGCAAATCTGTTAATGGGTAAAACGACTGATGATCAGTGGGAAATGTTTAAAGAAACATTTAATGTGATACAGAATCGGTTTATACCCCTGAGGGGCAAGAACTCCATTTGCCAAAAAAAACAGCCATGGACAACTAAAGAGGTAAGGGACAGTATAAGACATAAGGAAAGGGCATACAAAAAGGCAAAAAATGCCACAGATCCTGACGAATGGGAAAGATACAAAGATCGACAAAGGGTCACAAAACAGATAATAAGGGCTACAAAAAGAGAGTATGAAAAGAAACTTGCAAGGGATATCAAAACCAATACAAAGAACTTTTATAGTTATATTAGGAAAAAGAGGGTGGTCAGGAGCAGTGTTGGCCCCTTAAAAACTGAAAGTGGGGATATTGTCATTGACAATGGGGAAATGGCGGACTTGTTGAACAATTACTTTGCGCCAGTATTTACAGTCGAAAAAGGGGATAGCATGCCGGAAATCCCAAGAAAACTAATATTGAATCGGGGACAGGGACTCGATAAAATTAATATAAGTAAAGCAACAGTAATGAAGAAAATAAAAGCACTAAAGAGTGACAAATCCCCAGGACCAGATGGTTTCCATCCCAGGGTTTTAAAAGAAGTAGGTGAGCAGATTGCAGATGCCCTAACTATAATCTTTCAAAGTTCTCTAGATTCAGGAACTGTCCCTTTAGATTGGAAAATTGCACATGTCACTCTGCTTTTTAAGAAAGGAGAGAGAGGGAAACCGGGGAATTATAGACCAGTTAGCCTAACATCTGTTGTGGGGAAAATGCTGGAGTCTATAATTAAGGATGGGGTGACTGAACACCTCGAGAATTTTCAGTTAATCAGGGAGAGCCAGCATGGATTTGTGAAAGGTAGGTCGTGCTGGACAAACCTGATTGATTTTTTGAAGAGGTGACTAAAGTAGTGGACAGGGGAATGTCAATGGATGTTATTTATATGGACTTCCAGAAGGCATTTGATAAGGTCCCACCTAAGAGACTGTTCGCCGAGATAGAAGCCCATAGAATCGAGGGAAAAGTACGGACTTGGTTAGGAAATTGGCTGAGCAAAAGGCAAAAGAGAGTAGGGATAATGGGTAAGTACTCACATTGGCAGGACGTGGCTAGTGGAGTCCTGCAGGGATCTGTCTTGGGGCCTCAATTATTCACAATATTTATTAACGACTTAGATGAAGGCATAGAAAGTCTCATATCTAAGTTTGCCGATGACACAAAGATTGGTGGCATTGTAAGCAGTGTAGATAAAAACATAAAATTAGAAAGGGATATTGATAGATTAGGTGAATGGGCAAAATTGTGGCAAATGGAATTCAATGTAGACAAATGTGAGGTCATCCACTTTGGATCAAAAAAGGATAGAACAGGGTACTTTCTAAATGGTAAAAAGTTAAAAACAGTGGATGTCCAAAGGGACTTAGGGGTTCAGGTACATAGATCATTGAAGTGTCATGAACAGGTGCAGAAAATAATCAAGAAGGCTAATGGAATGCTGGCCTTTATATCTAGAGGACTAGAGTACAAGGGGGCAGAAATTATGCTGCAGCTATACAAAACCCTGGTTAGACCGCACCTGGAGTACTGTGAGCAGTTCTGGGCACCGCACCTTTGGGAAAGACATATTTACTTTGGAGGGAGTGCAGCGTAGGTTTACTAGAATGATACCCGGACTTCAAGGGTTAAGTTACGAGGAGAGATTACACAAATTGGAGTTGTATTCTCTGGAGTTTCGAAGGTTAAGAGGTGATCTGATCGAAGTTTATAAGATATTAAGGGGAACGGATAGGGTGGATAGAGAGAAACTATTTCCGCTGGTTGGGGAGTCTAGAAGTAGGGGGCACAGTCTAAAAATTAGAGTCAGACCTTTCAGGAGCAAGATTAGAAAACATTTCTACACACAAAGGGTGGTAGAAGTTTGGAACTCTCTTCTGCAAACGGCAATTGATACTAGCTCAATTGCTAAATTTAAATGCGAGATAGATAGCTTTTTGGCAACCAAAGGTATTAAGGGATATGGGCCAAAGGCAGGTATATGGAGCTAGATCACAGATCAGCCATGATCTTATCAAATGGCGGAGCAGGCACGAGGGGCTGAATGGCCTACTCCTGTTCCTATGTTCGGAAAGATTGTGTTAGGGCTTAGGCAGCAGAGTGAAAGGGGTAGGCATGTGAGCAGGCAATATTCTTAATGGATTAATAAACAAATTAAAAGTGAAGTAAAGAAAAAATACCTCTACAAATCCTGCAGGGAAAATGAGGAAGGGGTTCATTGGAATGAATAAAAGAAAATGGTGATGAAAGGGGCAAAGAGAGACCTAGGGAAAAAAAACACACAGCAGCAAAATCTAAGCAGAACAGAAAAGAATTCTTTCAGTATTACAACAGTACCAGAGTTTTCAGAGAAGAGGTGAAAATCATAAAAGATGCAACTGGAATCTAAACTGATTATGAGCACAGGTTAGTTAATGTTCTGAATGATTACTTCTTCTAAGTATTCACAAGGGAAGACATGAGCAGCATGCCCTCCCCAAACAGATAACCAAAATAAAATCAGTGACTTTGTATTAAATGAGATGGAAGTCTGAACCAGATTAAAAGGGCTCAAAACTAATACATCATCACAGACAGATGGATTTATCCCAGAGTGCTGAGAGATGCGAGGGAGGAGATTTGTGAGGGACCACTAGCCATTATGAAGTCCTCATTGGACACTGGTGAGGTACCACTAGATTGGGAACAGGTCAATGTGGTGCTCATATTCAAAAATGGTAATAAAACGGACACAGGTACTATCAGACCCATTAGTCTCTATTCCATTTCATGCAAAATAATATAATTGATTTATCAGGAGTAAACTTGGATTATCACTGCATATTAAGAACCTAGTAAACAGTGGCAACATGGATTCAGAATGTGAAGATACTATCTGACCATCCACCTTGACTTCTTTGAACAAGTGTCTTCCCAAAAGTATTGTGGAAAGCCATACAACAGTGTACTTAAGAGCATTTGATAGGCTATTGGTCAAATTCTAAGCTGTGGCGATTTAGTGTGGCCTTGGAAATGGATAAGAAACTAGCTGGAGGGTAGTACGCGTCAAAATAGTTACGTCAGGGTCAGATGAGGAGGGAGAGAGAGCACTGAATGGAGTGCCCCAGGGATCAGTATTGGGGCCACTACTGTTTCTCAATTACATAAATGATCTGGACACAGAAACTCAATGCAATGTGGTCAAATTTACTTGTACCAAACTAGGAGGCAGTGGAATGGGTGGAAGCAGCTCAGAAATTACAGAATGAGTTGGACAAAACAAACACATAGGCAGGACAATGAAATTTAATGTAGACAAGTTAAAAATAAGTGGTACATGTATTCTGTGAATGGTGTTGAAATAGCCATGGATGAAACTGAAAGAGGTCTAGGAATTCCAGTAGCCTCAACATTAAACATCTCCAAGCAATGCAGGGCAGCAGTCAAAGCCAATAAGGATGTTGAACTGCATAGCCAAAAGAGTAGACTATAAGTCAGAGGAAGTATGATCAAACTGTACAGTGCTCTGGTCAGATCAATGTCAGAGCATGTGGAGTCAGTGGACATGTAGAAGAATGGATAGCAAGCTGGCTACAAAACAGAAAAGAGAGTTTAGGGGTTTAAGGTAGTTACTCAGACTGGCAAAAGGTAGGAAGTGGTGTTCCACAGGGATCAGTGCTGGGACCACTGTTGTTCACCTTACATAAACGAATTGGACTCGGGAATCAGAAGTACAATTTCAAAATTTGAGGATGACACCAAATTGTGGGTGGGGGGGGGGGGTATTGTTAATACTGAGGAGGACTGCAACAAAATGCAAGACGACATTAATAAACTTGCAGAATGGGCATGTAATTGGCAAATGAATTTCAATATGGACAAGTGTAAGGTGGTACATTTTGGTAGGAAGAATAAGGAGGCCACATACACCTTCGATATTCAGAGTCTAAATGGGATAGAGGAATTTGGGGGTACAGATGCATAAATCACTAAAAGTAGCAACGCAGGTTAATAAGGCCATTAAAAAAAAAGCAAACAAAGCATTGGGGTTCATTTCTAGCGGAATTGAATTGAAAAGCAGAGAAGTTATTTTAAACTTGTATAGAACCTTGGTTAGATCACACTTGGAGTACTGCGAACAGTTCTGGTCTCCATACTATTAAAAAAAGATAGAGGCACTGGAGAAGGTGCAAAAAAGATTTGCTACAATGACACCAGAACTGAGAGGATATACTAATTAGGAAAGATTGAACAGGCTGGGGATCTTTTCTCTACAAAAGAGAAGACTGAGGGATGACCTGATAGAGGTCATTAAGATTATGGAAGGGTTTGATAGGGTAGACGTAGAGAAGATGTTTCCACTTGCGGGGGAGACCAAAAATATAAGATAGTTGCTAATAAATCCAATAGGGAAATCAGGAGAAACTTCTTTACCCAGAGTGTGGTTAGAATGCGGAACTTGCTACCACAGGAGTAGTTGAGGTGACTAGCATAGATGCATTTAAGGGAAAGCTAGATAAACACACGAGGGAGAAAGGAATAGAAGGAAGAAAATGTTGATGGGGTTAGATGAAGGAGGAAGCTCGAGTGGAGCATAAACCTGTTTGGCCGATGGGCCCGTTTCTGTGCTGTACATTCTATGTAATTCTATGTAACTGGATGCTATAATGGTATTTCTGGCAGGATGAATTAAGATGCGCTGAATGGACCTCATTTATAATTACTTGTGATCCTGTGAATGAATGCAGTCTTGGTGATGTTCTCCAAAAACTACATCTAAATCCCTTTGCACCACAATCAAAAACAGCAGATCACTTTCCACTCAAGCGGTTTACTTTGTTACAGGAACATGCATGAAACAAAAGTATGTTTACAAACCAACAAATCCTTTAAGCCCTGAAGGATTTGGCACCTTTATTGCTGTCTAAGCCATTTGTTATTTTTCACACTCATTGTCAGTACCTTTTTAGTGATTTTTAATCTGCTACAATGAGAATTGTCAGTGCTACAGAATGGGACACTCTATTTTGTCACCTATGTCAGTATCGAGTATTCCTACTCTATCGGTTAACCCTAACCTCAAAGGGGAAACTAATGTTATCTTAATGTTAATTTCCCATTTCCTACACCAGCTACCTTATGGGCTCTCTGACCATGATTGGCAATTCAGAGCCTATTTGTGAAAAATTATGGGCAATTTTTACTGCAAGTTCAGGTTAACCAGGAACTGAATTGAGATTGCCCAAACTCATTTTACATTGTAAGGAGTCTTACAACACCAGGTTATAGTCCAACAATTTTATTTTAAAATCACAAGCTTTCAGAGATTATCCCCTTCGTCAGGTGATTTTAAAATAAAATTGTTGGACTATAACCTGGTGTTGTAAGATTCCTTACATTTGTCCACCCCAGTCCATCACCGGCATCTCCACATCATTTTACATTGGACCTTTATAGTCACTGTTATCCCAATTCCATGTCCCAGAAGCGAAGAGAAAGATAGTGTTCTAAACCAAGGTGCCACCCAATTCCCTTGTCGTAAAAACAAGGTACATTTAAAAAAGAAACTACCTTACACATGAGAACATAAGAAATAGGAGCAGGAGTAGGACATACGGCCCCTCAAGCCTGCTCCGTCATTCAATAAGATCATGGCTGATCTTCGACCTCAACTCCACTTTCCCGCCCTATCCCTTGATTCCCTTAGAGTCCAAAAATCTGTCTATCTCAGCCTTGAATATATTCAATGACTGAGCATTCACAGCCCTCTGGGGTAGAGAATACCAAAGATTCACAACCCTCTGAGTGAAGAAATTTCTCCTCATCTCAGTCCTAAATGACCGACCCCTTATCCTGAGACTATGCTCCCTAGTTCTAGACTCTCCAGCCAGGAGAAACAGCCTCTCAGCATCTACCCTGTCAAGCCCTCTCAGAATCTTATATGTTTCAATGAGATCACCTCTCATTCTTCTGAACTCCAGCGAGTACAGGCCCATACTTATGGAGCCTTTCACATTACCAACATTCCAAGGTGCTTAGTAGAAAATTAGAGGACAATGTCATGTAAGCTTCAAATGGCTGCTATTTTAAAAACAAATTATTGCTCTAACATGGCCCTCACCCAGCTATGCTCACCTTCCTTTGCCCAACTTCAGAACAGGTAGGTTGTCAACGGCAATCATAGGAACATGAGTAGGCCATTCAGCCCCTCATGCCTGCTGCACCATTTGATAAGATCATGGCTGATCTGTGATCTAACTCCAGAGAATACAACCCCAATTTGTGAAATCTCTCCTCGTAACTTAACCCTTGAAGTCCAGGTATCATTCTAGTAAACCTACGCTGCACTCCTTCCAAGGCCAATATGTCCTTCCGAAGGTGCGGTGACCAGAACTGCTCACAGTACTCCAGGTGCGGTCTAACCAGGGTTTTGTATAGCTGCAGCATAACTTCTGCCCCCTTGTACTCTAGTCCTCTAAATATAAAGGCCAGCATTCCATTAGCCTTATTGATTATTTTCTGCACCTGTTCATGACACTTCAATGATCTATGTACCTGAACCCCTAAGTCCCTTTGGACATCCACTGATTTTAACTTTTTACCATTTAGAAAGTACCCTGTTCTATCTTTTTTTAATCCAAAGTGGATGACCTCACATTTGTCTACATTGAATTCCATTTGCCACAGTTTTGCCCATTCACCTAATCCATCAATATCGCTTTGTAATTTTATGTTTTCATCTACACTGCTTACAATGCCACCAATCTTTGTGATGTGGAGGTGCCGGTGATGGACTGGGGTGGACAAATGTAAGGAATCTTACAACACCAGGTTATAGTCCAACAAATTTATTTTAAAATCACAAGCTTTCAGAGATTATCCCCTGACGAAGGGGATAATCTCCTTCGTCAGGGGATAATCTCTGAAAGCTTGTGATTTTAAAATAAATTTGTTGGACTATAACCTGGTGTTGTAAGATTCCTTACATTTGTCCAATCTTTGTGTCATCGGCAAACTTAGATAGGAGACTTTCTATGCCTTCATCTAAGTCGTTAATAAATATTGTGAATAATTGAGGCCCCAAGACAGATCCCTGCGGGACTCCACTAGTCACATCCTGCCAATGTGAGTACCAACCCATTATCCCTACTGTCTGTCGCCTTTCGCTCAGCCAATTTCCTAACCAAGTCCGTACTTTTCCCTCGATTCCATGGGCTTCTATCTTAGCTAACAGTGTCTTAGGTGGGACCTTATCAAATGCCTTCTGGAAGTCCAGATAAATAACATCCATTGACATTCCCCTGTCCATTACTTTAGTCACCTCTTCAAAAAATTCAATCAGGTTTGTCAGGCACGACCTACCTTTCACAGATCCATGCTGGCTCTCTCTGATTAACTGAAAATTCTCGAGGTGTTCAGTCACCCTATCCTTAATTAAAGACTCCAGCATTTTCCCCACAACAGATGTTAGGCTAACTGGTTTATAATTCCCTGGTTTCCTTCTCTTCTTTCTTAAAAAATCGGAGTGACATGTGCAACTTTCCAATCCAGAGGGACAGTTCCTGAATCTAGAGAACTTTGAAAGATTATAGTTAGGGCATCTGCAATCTGCTCACCTACTTCCTTTAAAACCTGGGATGGAAACCATCTGGTCCTGGGGATTTGTCACTCTTTAGTGCTATTATTTTCTTCATTACTGTTGCTTTACTTATGTTAATTTTATCGAGTCCCTGTCCCCGATTCAGAATCCTTTCCCGTGTTGCTGACTTCAGAAAAAGAGTCAGACTGCAGGTTCAAATGCAAACACAGTTGCTGTAACACAGATTTAACCTTCACCTGCTGATCCAAGGTTGCTGAAGTATACCTAAGGCTCTGGGAAATTTGCAACTTGCCCACTGATATCCCAGTCCCTTTTTTTTTTTGCTCCTGGCAACTACCTGGGTCAAATTCATAACACAACTGGCCTTGTTACAATTCTTCAGGTGGCATCATGTTATGCCAACTAATATAGAAAAGTATTTTTTAAAAAGGAGGGTAGGAATATGCAGCACAAGCCATATTTAAAATAGTGGCCCTGGTGCAGCAGCAAGAAGCATTACTGCAGACGGCCTGTTTTTAAAATGCATTAGTAATTGTCTCCAACTTAATACATAAGTTGGAGACAATTATGTATTAATACATAACTTTTCAAAATAAGGGTATCAGTTGTGAAAAGATAACGGGCCAGATTTTGCAGTGAACATCGAGGGCGCCATTCGTTAGACTTGCACTTAAGACTTTCTATGGGATTTTGCACGGCAGGTTACTGTCAGCAGGACATTCAAATAGCGCGGCACCCTCTACAGGGCATCTGGGACCTGTGTGAACAGGGCAAGCAATTGTCTGTCTTTTTAACCGGTCAGATTGAAGAATCGTTAATGAGCAGCACAAAGTCTGAACCAGGAAGTGCAAATTAGAATAGTGAATTCAATGTCAAATCAGATACAGAAAGTGAAATAAAGAGGGGGTAAAAAGAAAGGTTGGATTAAAAGAGAGATAAGAGACAAAAGAAAAAGTTTTTTAAAAAAAACTCCAACAATAATTAATATCTGAAGGAATGAGACTCCACAGTTATAAACATTTAATTTTCAGTGTCAGAGAGGTTGTTTGGCAGTAATTAAGACTTACCATGCCACTAAAGGGGTATTTAAACTGGAATGGACAAGCCCTAACTTTTTGTGGCGAGTTTAGTCTGTATCTACCACGTCAGTACAGGAACTTCATGCCGTTCAATACAGGGAGCCGGACGGCGAGATGTTATTTTCGCGCTGCTTATGGAGGGGCAGCAACATCTCGGACAGCAACATCCAGATTTTCGCGTTTAACCGCACGTGTGCGCTGGTCGGAAGTTGCTGTCTGATTTGCGCATAAATAATAGTGAGCGCTGTTAGTCTCACCGCTACATTCACAGCAAAATCCGGCCCAATGTTTAAAAAAAAATGAATACGGATTACATAATTTATTATTATTGAGCCTGACATAATGACTGAGCCTTTTAACTGCTAAAATTACCTCCAGCTAATGACTACAACATTAATTCTGCTCCATCACGTCGCTGAGCTCCATTACTTCTCCCAGCCGGTCCCTGTTCCTCTGATAAAGTACTGAGCATTCACTGTTTAAACAAGAGTATTTCACACAAAATAGAAAAACAAAAGGATGGTAAACTTCGAGAGAAAAGATGCAAGGGAAGAAAATTAGCAGAGGAAAAACTAATCATACTTCTTTTTAACCAATTTTGTTTTCTTCTAATTTTCCTATTTTTCTTACTCCCCTTTCCTCTTTGTCGCTCTATGCAACAAACCAAGAACATAAGGTGGAGGGTCTACCTCCAACCTCCATCTTAAGTAGATGTTTAATTGGCTACAAGCAAATGTGGGCCAGGATTAGTGGCCCTGTGGTTTTTTCCCATCAATGCCTTCCCTCTGTGGTACTTCCAATGATAACATAGTGGATACCTGGAGCTCCAATGCATTATTGTGCTGCCATTAACTGTTTCACATATTAAGAACATAAGAAATAGGAACAGGAGTAGGCCATACGGCCCCTTGAGCCTGCTCCGCCATTCTATAAGATCATGGCTGATCTTCGACCTCAACTCCACTTTCCCGCCTGATCCCCATATCCCTTGATTCCTTTAGAGTCCAAAAATCTATCAATCTCAGCCTTGAATATACTCAACAATTCAGCATCCACAGCCCTCTGGGATAGAGAATTCCAAAAGATTCACAACCCTTTGCATGAAGAAATTCCTCCTCATTTCAGTCTTGAATGGCCGACCCCTTATCCTGAGACTATGCCCCCTAGTTCTAGACTCTCTAGCCAGGGGAAACAATCTCTCAGCATCTACCCTGTCAAGACGTCTCATAATCTTATATGTTTTAATGAGATCACCTCTCATTCTTCTAAACTCCAGAGAGTATCGGCCCATTCTACTCAACCTTGCCTCATAGGACAACCCTCTCATCCCAGGGATTAATCTAGTGAACCTTCGTTGTACCGCCTCGAAGGCAAGTATATCCTTCCTTAGATAAGGAGACCAAAACTGTACACAGTACTCCAGGTGAGGTCTCACCAAAGCACTGTACAATTATAGTAAGACTTCCTTACTTTTGTACTCCAGCCCCCTTGCAATAAAGGCCAACATGCCATTTGCTTTCCTAATTGCTTGCTGTATCTGCATACTAACTTCTTGTGTGAGGACACCCAAGTCTCTGAACACCAACAATGAATAGTTTCTCACCTTTTAAAAAACGATTCTGTTTTTCTATTCTTCCTACCAAAGTGAATAACCTCACATTTCCCCACATTATACTCCATCTGCCGCTTCTTGCCTACTCACTTAATTATCCCTTTGTAGACTCTTTGTCCTCCTCACAGCTTACTTTCCCACCTAGCTTTGTACCATCAGCAAACTTGGATACATTATACTCTATCCCTTCATCTAAGTCATTAATACAGATTGTAAATAGCTGAGGCCCAAGCACCGATCCCTGCGGCACCCCACTAGCTACAGCCTGCCAACCTGAGAATGACCTGTTTATCCCTACTCTCCGTTTTCTGTCCTTTAACCAATCCTCTATCCATGCCAATATATTACCCCCAACCCCATAAGCCCTTACCTTGTGTGGCACCTTTTCGAATGCCTTTTGAAAATCCAAATGTACTACATCCACTGGTTCCCCTTTATCTACCCTGCTAGTTACATCCTCAAAAAACTAATAAATCATGTCAAACATGATTTCCCTTTCATAAAACCATGTTGTCTCTGCCTAATCATATTATGATTTTCTAAGTGCCCTGTCACCACTTCCTTAATAATAGATTCCAGCATTTTCCTGACGACCAACGTCAGGCTAACTGGCCTGTAGTTCCCTGTTTTCTCTCTCTCTCTCCCTTCTTGAATAGTGGGGTAACATTTGCTACCTTCTAGTCCACTGGGACCGTTCCAGAATCTAGAGAATTTTGTAAGATTATAACCAATGCATCCGCTATCTCTGCAGCCATCTCTTTTAGAACCCTAGAATGTAGGCCATCAGCTTCAGGGGATTTGTCAGGATTAATACAGTGTCAGCCTTAGCTCAATGGCAATACTCTTACCTTTGGGTCAGAAGGTTGTTGAGTTCAAGCCCCACTCTAGGACTTTAGCACTTAATCTGACATTTCAATGCAGTTCCTCAGTAATGAAGGAGTACGGCATTGTTAAAGGTGCTGTCTTTCACATGTGACATTAAACTGAAGGCCCGCAAAAGATCCCATGGCGCTATTCGAAGAGCAGGGAATTTGTCTAGTGTCCCGGCCAACATTTATCCCATAACCAACACGACCAAAAATAGATTAACCGGTTTTTGGGATTTTGCTATCAGAGTTAGTGAACGAAGCAGAGACCATGTCAACATTTAAGAATAGGTTACATAGGTGGTTGAAGGAAAGGAGAATAAAGGGATACGGGATCTGAGAAGGGACACGGGATTAGGACAACAATTCACGTGGAGGATAAAACACCAACATGGACCAGATGGGCTGAACAGCCTGTTTCTGTGTTATAATTCCATATCTCCCTTTCTCTCTCTATCTCACACATTCTTTCTTGTTATCTCTGGGGTACTTTGGAAGCCACATTAGCATTCTACATTTTTATAGCATCACCATCACGCCCATTTTGCTGTTTATTTCCTTTTTGATTGTTACAGAATTGTCTCACGTGGATTGGAATGTATTTTAACCATTACTTTCTTTTTGGAATAAATATATGACACATTAGACTTGGTAAAAAAAAAAATTTGTAGGCCATATACTCAATGTTGTAAATGTTTAACAATGTACGATAAGCTAAATGTTATAAATGTTTAATCATATAAAAGTTAAGCTAATCGTACAGTCTTTATGATATTCATTTCAGTGGCACATTTTACAATTAGTGCAAACTGGCACCATAATGTTAATCTTACGCATTCCTTATCAGTCCTAAACTACACCTCAAACCCTACATCCTCTCCGTCACGTAGACCACTTACTTCTACCTCTGCAATATCGCCCATCTCTGCCCTTACCTCACTTCTACTGCCGCTGAAATCATTGTCCATACTTTTGTTACTGTGACAGGGCAGAAATCTGTTGGCTTCAAACCATAAAAGAGTGTTTTAATGTTTCTTTATGGGATTTCGTAGCTGGCAAGCATTTAATGACTAAAATTTGGTTATTGCTCTGGTCGAGCATAGGCTGCCCAGGTGGAATACACAATTTCATGTTTCATAGCTATGTAAATATGGTATCTCAAGTTCCCTTTTTTTTTTCCTTGATGTCAGTTACCTGCAAGGAAATATGCAGAATGGAGGCGGGGCACGGGGAGGGGGAGGGGGGTAAAACAGGCAGGTAGAATTGACATTTATCACTCTATTGTTCAGTATGTGAGAGACGATCCAGGTAATAGAAGTAATTTAGTATGGATCACCAGAGCCCTGATCTTCCCAAATTTACAAACTACTTTGTGTATTATTATACCAAGCCTTCAAAGGGCCACCAGCTGTAATAGTCATCAGATACACAACTTAGCTTGGTACTAGAAATAAATGATGGGCTGAAGACAGGCACAGGTGGGGGGTGGGGGGAAACAACTGTTTCCTTTGAAACCTATTTTGCCTCACAACTATGTAGCCACAAGCTACCTGGTTATGAAGGGTGGCACTCGTTTCATAGGAGACCGATCCCCATTTGGGTAGAGGCAACCGGAGTTAATCCAAAAATTCACTGCCCGCATCCTGTCCTGCATTAATTCCCGCTTGCTCACCTCCATTGACTCACTGACACCTGAACGCATAAAATTCTCATCCTCATTTACGAATCCCTTCATGGCCTCATTACGCTATACTCTTGCAACCTTACGTCCCTGCTTGTGCTCTGAGTTTATGCTCTTCCTCTGAATTTGGCCTCCTGCGGGTTTTCCCACCCATCCCACTCCACGCTTCATCCAATTCGGCCCTACTCTTTGCTATTCCCTCCCCAAGTCTCTCTGCTTTTAAAAACCTCCTGCAAACCTGTTTTTGACATGCTTTTAGTCATCTTGCCTAATTCCAATACTACTGCGCACTGCCTGTTTCTCTTCTGTGAATCACCATGGGACATTCTCTATGTTAAAAATACTATTTATGTGCACGCTGCTGTCATCTGCCGTATGTTCATTCTTCACTCCAGGGCTTAGTTGGGCCAGTCACTGGAACGCACGGGTGTGTGATGTTATCTGGCAGTGGGAGAGGGTATGCCTGGAGTTTAGGCTGTTGATTTTGCATCAGGATGGGAAAAATATCTTTAATGGTTGGAAGGTGGGATGGGAAAGTTTATGGGTTAAGTGTGAATTATTGATTTTGTGTGTGTTTATTCTGCTATTTCTTCTCCTCCCTCTCCTGCACCGTCATCGCCAGAGAACCCAAGGATCTTACTTGATCACCATATCTACATGCTGCCCCTCAGCTGCATCATCCACAAGCACAAGATCAGTTTCCATATGGATGCTGATGACACACCTCACCACCACTTCCTTGAGCTCGCTCCATCATTTGTGCTGTCATACTGCATGACCTGCATCAAACTTTGGACGAGTGACAATTCCTCTCAGTTCAATATTGGGAAGAACAAAACCATTGCTTTCAGCACTCGCCATAAACTCTGCTCCCCTGAACTGAGGTCATACCCAAAAAGCGCTCTCGCACCATGACCGCTTACTTCCACCTCTGAAACATTACCCACCTCTACTCCTAGGGCAGAGATCGACTTTGGAATTGAACAGGAAACTTGTATCTACTTGTAGATGAGATCAAATTTATTATAAAATAGAAAATACAGTCAGATAAATATGAATTATGGAAAAAATTAACAAAATAGGGAAAGTGTTTTCAAATGATTTACATTATTCATTAGAATAACATGTATAACACACTTAGAAGTGTATGTCCGTTTATTCATAAGCAAAATATAGCTATAGTATATTTATAATCCCCAACCTTGAACTCATTCTTTCCCCAGGACCTCAAAGCTCTCTTAATTTTCCCTTCGTCTAACAGCCTTCAGGCTTTTAAAACCAAAGTTTGGCAATGACCAAATTACTACTTATGGATTTACCTGGTATTTCCTACTACTCTTTTCAAACTTAGTCGTGCCCTGCACCTAGGTCCTGTTTCCAGGCTCAGGATTAAAACGCAATGCAGTTACTCTCAAAAGATTTACACTAGTTGTCAATTTTCACTGACTGTAAACATGCCTCCGAAATAAATGTCATGAAGATTATATGATTAGCATAACTTCCTCCGGTGTAAAAAGAGCAACCAGAACAACATTCACTTTCCCATATCTTTTTCCTTTCTTACTTCTTAAAATTTTTAATTATGTCCCATTTCTCCAATTTATTTATTTATTTTACAGCCAACAAATTCATATACCATTCATTTATTATTATTTCCCCAATTTTGATAGTGCTTAGGAGCAGTGTGCTAGGTGTGCTGTGATCAACAAAGACAACTAGATATGTGATGACCAGCAGAGCAGGAAGCATAGAGTGGGCCGAGACTAGATGGGACTTGACTGGCTGGGGCAGACAGCAAGGCCTGGAGGGCTGCAACTGGGAGGGAGCAGAGGAGCTGAAGCCAGGATTCATCCCTGGTAATCATGCGAATGATACTGCATTAACAGCCACGTGGCTACCATAGACAAATTATCCGACTACAGTCATTGGGACCACATACAAATTATTCGACTACAGACATTAGGACCACATACAAATCAACTTTCTACAAAGGCATTAATGTCACTCATTTATTTTTAAGTTTTATAGATGCTTTCAAAATCAGTTGCATATATGAAATGTATAAAACTGATAAATTACTGTTTTTTGGAGACAGGAACAGCTGACACCACTGGAATAAGCTTCTCTACTGATGTCCCCAGAACTCTGGAAAGCTAAGAAAAACAAATAAATTAAAATAGTGTTAAGAAAGAAAAAGGCATTCTGAAAATATTTTTTTAATAATAGGCAGGAAGCACCAGATCATTCAAACATCTACTTTTTAAAAAGTGTAATTTCAATATATAAGCAGCACTAGGCATTTGGGATGATGAGGCAGTAATCTAACCATAAGGTTTCAGATAATGTCAAACTGCTCGAGTGAAGCTTGGCTTGTGACAATCATTTGAACCTCGTGGTTACATTACAACCTTGTAATTATTCCCAGGCAACTGCTATTTGTATAATATTTAAATTTACTTTTGAATGAGTTTTTATGCTGACAGTACCCATCAGTGCAGATGCTGACTATTAGTACACTTCATATAACAGCCGTTGCAGAATTGCTGATTGTGACATTACACTAAATTTGTAGCTAATTACGAGGAAATCCCATGGCTAGCAGCCTGCTTAAAGAAGTTGTATACAATATCTCTAAGATTTATTGTACATTACACCATATAGCTTTCTATCAACAATTTAAAAACATTACTTTTATAGCTAGGCAGAATTGAGAAATTTATATGAAACAGTACATTAAATTCTCAGAACATCTGAAATACAGGGACAGGAAGGAAAAGAACTGTGCTTCAATATTCTAGACATTTTAATGCAGTTTGCTCCACAGTCTCAAATAGTTTGAATTAAATCAGTGAAACACAGCAAAAGTGACAACCCCATCCCTCCAATTTAAGACTTGCAAAAATTATAAGGGATACATTCTATGCTGTTCCTGAGGTTCAAACAGAATGTCAGGAAACAGAACTGCAAAGGTTCAAACCTCTATCTATTCATATTTAATATCTATTAGACTGGTGTCAAACTTTGTTTGATAACGCTTCTGTGAAGTGCCTTGGGACATTTTACCACATTACAGGCCCTATATAAATGCAAGTTGTTGTTATTGTTAGTTAGTCCTATTGGCTTATGAAGTTTCTTTGAGATGCCGTAAAAATAAACCATGGATTATGTTCATTGAGTGGATATGTGTGTACGAACACAAAAAAAAACTTGCATTTATATAGCACCTTTCACATCCTCAGGACATCCCAAAGTGTTTCACATCCAATGTATTACATATCCAATGTATTACTTTTGAAGTGAAAATACAGTTGCTATGTAGGCAAATCGATGAGCCAATGTGCACACAGTAAGGTCGCACAAACAGCAAATGAGATGAATGACCAATTAAACTGTGCTGGAAACACTCAGCAGGTCAGGCTGCATCTGTGGAGACACGAAGATTGGGTTAACGTTTCAGGTCAATGACTCTTGGTCAGAACCTCCTGAAGAAGGATCATTCACCTTAAACGTTAACCCTACCTTCCTCTCTCCACAGATGCCGCCTGACCTGCTGAATGTTTCCAGCATTTTCTGTTTTTATTCCAGATTTGCAGCATCTGCTTTTTGACCAATTAATTAAATGTTTTTTGGTGATGTTGGTTGAGGGAACAATGTTTGCGAGCACACCAAGATAACTCCCTGCTCTTCATCAATAGTGTCATTGGATCTTCTACATCCACTTGATCAGGCAGACATGGCCGTGGTTTAAGTCTCACCCAAAATATGTCACCTCCAACAATGAAGCACTCCCCAAGTGTCAGCCTGGATTATAGAATCATAGAAAATTTATGGTACAGGAGACTGCCATTCGGCCCATCGTGTACACACCGGCTGAGAAACGAGCCACCCAGCCTAATCCCACTTTCCCGCATTTGGTCCATAGCCCTGCAGGTCACGGCTCTTCTGGTGCACAACCAGGTATTTTTTTTAAATTGAGTTGAGGGTTTCTGCCTCTACCACCCTCTCAGGCAATGAGTTCCAGACCCCCACCACCCTCTGGGTGAAATAAAGTTTCCTCATCTCCACTCTAATCCTTCTACCAATCACTTTAAATCTATGACCCCTGGTTATTGACTCCTCCGCTAAAGGAAATAGGTCCTTCCTATCCACTCTATCTAGGCCCTTCATCATTTTGTACACCTCAATCAAAACACCCCTCAGCCTCATCTGGTCCAAGGAAAACAAACCCAGCCTATCCAATCTGTCATCATAGCTAAAATTCTCCCGTCCTGGCAACATCCTCATAAAACTCTTCTGCACCCTCTCTAGCGCAATCACATCCTTCCTGTAATGTGGTGACCAGAACTATGCACAGTACTTAACTGTGGCCTAACTAGTGTTTTATACAGTTCCAGCATAACATCCGTGCTTTTATATTCTATGCCTCGGCTAATAAAGGAAAGTATTCCATATGCCTTCTTAACCACCTTATCTACCTGTCCTGCTACCTTCAAGGATCTATGGACATGCACCCCAAGGTCCCTCATTTCCTCTACACCTCTCAGTATCCTCCCATTTATTGTGAATTCCCTTGCCTTGTTTGCCCTCCCCAAATGCATTACCTCACACTTCTCCAGATTGAACTCCATTTGCCACTTTTCTGCCCATCTGACCAGTCCATTGATATCTTCCTGCAGTCTACAGCTTTCCTCCTCACTATCAACCACACGGCCTATCTTTGTGTCATCCGCAAATTTCTTAATCATGCCCCCTACCTTTAAGTCCAAATCGTTAATTATGTGCTAAAGATTTGGTTACTTGGAACAAAGAATTCCTCAAGAGCATCAAAACCACAGATTCAAAGTCCCAGACACAGCTTGTAAAATGAGTGATGGGGGGGGGGGGGGGGGGGAAATTGCATTTAACTTACTCTGTTAACTTTTATTTCTTTAAAAAAAAACACTTTGGCACCTCGGTAAGCAAAAAAAAAATGAAACGATTTTACGTGATGTCAAATATTCTTCGTTATTTCACTGTTCGTAGTAATTGTAATTAGCTGAGCTGACATAACTTAACCAGACATTATATACTGCCGTTATTTCCCAATCTGAAAAATGTCTGCATTTTTCATTGAAGGGAAAAGCATAAAAGTAACGGCTTCAGGCAACGTCAATTCCCATAATATACAAAGTGTGTCGCTCAATTTCCCCATTTATCGGATTGTTTTGTACGTGTGTGTGTGTTTTTTTTTTGCAAACTTGTCATTAGAAAACCAACGCAGCGCGCAGAACACGAGTGAACTCGGAAATCCTTTCGAAAGTATGTTTTCCTCTCTCTCTCTCTGAGAGAGAGTCACCCTCGGCAGAGCTCGTGTGTTTCGACCCGCCGGCCGACGGTCCCTGAAGGTCACACAATATGGAGCCCACAACATGGAGCCAGACCATCAAACGCAGCTCTTCGAGGAGCGACCGCTTTGCTGCCACGTACCTGAGCCGCTATAGACCTTCGGAACAGACAAGCCATAACATCGCTCGCCCGGCGACTAAATGTCAGGAATCCAGACTCGACTGCCCGCCACTCTTCCGAGTTTCCTACCGTTCAACGGCTCGGGCTCGAGCTCGGGTCTGCGGACCTCGGCGGCTCCCCGGCACCAACCACGCCTGCGTCCCGCACTCGGGGGGGGGGGGGGCGGGCGGGCGCGCACACGCACACGCACAACTCAAACGGCCCCGCAGGACACCGCCTTCTCACCTCCTGAACCCTGAACTGTGACCCTCAGCCAATCACCACCGCCCTCCTCAAAGTCGCCAGTCGCGGGAAGTAGCGTCGCTCCGATAGGCTGCCGAGGGAGGCCGCGGAACGTGTGTGCTGGGGAATTCCTTTTCGCTGTCGCGGGGTTCGGGCCATTGTGAGGTGGACAGTCGGGCCTCGAGCTGCGCGGACGATGGCCACTTCCTCGGTCTCGAAGGTAAAAGGGTCCCGGGGAGGGAGGGAGGGAGGGAGGGAGAGAGGGGGGCTGCACCTGAGGAAAGGTGCAGGAGAGGGTGCAGACCCCCTTCAATATATTGTCCGATATAAAACATACCGGTAACTAAGTGATGACATGAGCCCGCGTACAAGGAGGGGACAGACAGACAGACAGACAGAGAGAGGGGGGAGAGAGAGAGAGGAAGCAAAATACTGCAGATGCTGGCAATCTGAAATAAAAACAGAAAATGTTGGAAAAGTTCAGCAAGTCCGGCCAGCAGCTGTGGAGAAAGAAAACAAGAGTTAACGTCTCTGGTCGAAGTTCTGACGGATGGCCTCGGACCTGAAACGTTAACTCTCTCTCTTTCTTTCTCCACAGATGCTGCCTCGCTTGCTGAGCTTTTACGTGTATAAGGAATGTAGGCGATTGCTCAGAATTGAGGATATCAGAAATTGTCCAATAAAACTAGGGAGCTGTTGCACCGCAACCTGTCCCAAGTGGGGTCTGAAATGAGGTTGCATAGCTGGGGACTGGGAATTGCCATCATTCCTGTTTGCCGCCAGAGGAATTGGGGACTGCAGTAAAGTTATAGATGACACTTCAATGATCTATGTACCTGAACCCCGAAGTCCCTTTGGACATCCACTGTTTTTAACTTTTTACCATTTAGAAAGTAATTGGATGGATTGAGGACTTCATGCACTCCAACATTAGCTGCTTTATGTTGGAGGCTAGTTAACGTGTAGCTACTAGCATAAAAATATGTATTCAATCTCACCTTGTGTCCAGTAAACTGATCTGATGTTGTTGGGCACGGTATAAGAAGGATTGTACAAACGTTTTGTTTTTGTGAGTCTCTTGGGTACATACCATGGATTCTCGTGCAGCATATAAAGTTTAAATCGTTGTTCGATTATATCCCAGGCAGCTAATTCTAACAGATCTTAGCATTCTCATTTTGCATTATCCTTCATTTATCATAGTCGGTACAGCACAGGAGGAGGCCTTGGTGCCTGTGCCGGCTCTTTGAAAGAGCTATCTAATTAGTCCCATTCCCCTGCTCTTACCCCATAGCCCTATAATTTTTTTCCCTTCAACTATTTATCTAATTTCCTTTTGAAAGTTACGATTGAATCTGCTTCCACCACCGTTTCAGGCAGTGCATTCCAGATCATTACACTGCATTAAAAAAAAGTCCTCATTTCTGTCTCTCTTGCCAATCACCTTACTGGTTAATGACCCGCCTGCCACTGGAAACAGTTTCTCCTTATTTACTCGATCAAAACCATTCATGATTTTGAATAGCTCTATCAAATCTCCCCTTAACCTTCTCTGTTCAAAGGAGAACAACCCCAACTCTCCAGTCTCTTCACTTAACTGAAGTCCCTCATCCCTGGCACCATTCTAGTACATTTCTTCTGCACCCTCTCTAAGGCCTTGACATTCTTCCTAAAATGTGGTGCCCAGAATTGAACACAATACTCCAGCTGAGGCCTAACCAGTGTTTTATAAAGATTTAGCATAACTGCCTTGCTTTTGTACTCTATGCCTCTATTAATAAAGCCCAGGATCTCACCTGTTTTTTAATAGCCTTTTCAACTTGTTCTGCCATCTTCAAAGATTTGTGCACATATACCCCCTTTAAAATTGTACCACTTAGTTTATATTGCCTCTCCTCATTCTTCCTACCAAAATGTATCACTTCACACTTCTTTGCATTAAATTTCATCTGCCATGTGTCTGCCCATTTCACCAATCTATGTCCTCCTGAAGTCTGTTACTATCCTCCACATTGTTTACTACTTTTCCGAGTTTCGTTGTCATCTGCAAACTTTGATATATCAAAAAGAGCAGTGGTCCTAATACTGACCCCTGGGGAACACCACTACACACTTCCCTCCTGTCTGAAAAACAACCGTTGACCACTCCTCTCTGCTTTCTGTCCCTTAGCCAATTTTGTATCCACGCTGCCACTGTCCCTTTAATCCCATGAGTTTTAATTTTGCTAACAAGTCTATTATGTGGTGCTTTTTGAAAGTCCATAATCAACTGCACGACCCTCATCAACCCTCTCCATTACTTCATCAAAGAACTCAATCAAGTTAGTCAAACATGATTTTCCTTTCACAAATCTGTGCTGACTTTCAGTTATTAGCCCATACCTTTCCAAGTGACAATTAATTTTGTCCCAGATTATTGGGTTAATTTTAACCCCCAAGAATGTGTGAGTTGGGGGCAGGTGGGAGGCTAAAATAGTAACTTTTTGGACGCGACCGGATCCAACGCACCCATTTCTGGGTTTAACCCAGGCAGGTTTGTCAGCACGTGAACAACAGACACCAGGAAGTCCTGCCCCCACTTAAAGCCAGTGGGCCGATACTTAGAGGGGCAATGTACCTCAGTGAAATACTTGAGGTACTTAATATTTTGTGTATTACAAATGTAAAATGAATTTAACCTCACCTTTTCAGGTTTCCAACAAGTTCAGCTGGCCGACACGACCCCCGTGATCACCGCCCCCCCCCCCCCACTCCATGATGCTGGCTGAACCCCACCCCACCCCCCCCCCAAATCCCCGATGCTAGCTGGACCCCCCGATCCCCGATGCTAGCTGGATCCCCTGATGTTATCCGTATCCCCCACCCACGCCCTTTGATTTTTTTTTTCCCCCAGTGCTGATGATCTCTCTCTTCCCCCTCTCGGATTTGCGGCTCCTTTCCCTTCCAACAGGTAGCCAGCCTGTCAATCTTGCTGCCTGGCACGTGGGAAACCGGGAAGCACAAATACTCACTTTCAATTGAGTTGCAATCGCAGATACCCAGTGCGGGATACCCAGCTCCGAGATAAGATCATGCCCATTGTCTCTAAAAGTTCCCCCCCACGACGTTAAGCTGACTGGCTTGTAATTGCCGGGTTTATCCCTCTCCCCTTTTTTGAACAGGGATGTAACATTTTCAATCCTCCGGTCCTCTGGCACTGCCCCTATATCTAAGGAAGATTGTGGCCAGAACCTCTGCAATTTCCTCCCTTACTTCCCTCAGTTACCTAGGATGCATCCCCTCTGGACCAGATGACATTTCTACTTCGAGTACTGCCAATCTTTTAAGTACATCCTCTTTATCTATTTTTAACCTATCCAATATCACTACTACCTCCTCCTTTACTGCTACATTGGCAGCATCCTCTTATCTAGTGAGACCGATGCGAAGTATTCATTTCGTGCCTCAGCCAAACCCTCTGCCTCCAGAAGAAGATCTCCTTTTTTGTCTCAAATCGGCCCCATCCATCCTTTGGCTACCCTTTTACTATTTATATTTTTATAAAAGACTTTTGGGTTCCCTTTTACGTTACCCACTAATCTTTTCTCATACTTTCTCATTCCTTTTTTTTAGATCTCTTCTGTATTCAGCTTGACTCTCTACAGTATTATGAACCTTAAATTTGTCATAAGCCTCAATTTTCTGTTTCATTTTAATCTCTATAATCTCTGGTTATCCAGCTTTGAATGCCCTTCCTTTTCCCCTCGTGGGAATGTGACTACTCTGTACGCGAACCAACTCCTCCTTAAAGGCCTCCCATTGTTCAATTACTGTTTTGCCTTCTAGTTTTTGATTCCAATCCACCTGGGCAAGATCCCTTTTTAACTCACTGAAATTAGCCTTCCTCCAGTTAAGTATTTGCAATGTAATCCATGTCTGAATGAAGGATGTGATGATGTCTGGGGCCAAGTGATTCTAGCGGAACTTAACTTAAGCGATGGTGAGAGGTTATTAGTGACTAGATGTTGCTTGATGGCATTATTGATTACTCCTTCTTTTACTTTGCTGATGATTGGGAGGAGGCAAATAGGGTGGTATTTGGCAAGGTTAGATTTATCCTGTTTTTCTGAGGATAGAACATAACTGGGCAATCTTCCACACTATCGAGTAGATGTCAGTGTCATAGCTCTGTTGGAACAGCTTGGCTAGGGATGCAGTGTATGTGCATTCTCGCTGCCACTTTCCCAAGTGTTCTTCTGCAGGGAAGGTGACACGAGGGTCTGACACACAAACTGCATCTATTTGTTCAATTCAGTAGTTCTCTTTAGTCACAGCTTTCTATCCCTATATGCAGCCTGGAAACATGCTGCCAATGTTAGGGTAGCCACTGTCTCCACTCCCCCATAAGCACCGATATGGGTAGATTTGCTTGGATATTTAACCCATTCTGGTTGGCAAATTGCTGCTTCAATTGTATTAGTATTTTATACTCTCCATTATCTTCAATATGTCTGTCGCCGTGGACGTGATGCTAATTTAACACCAGTGAGCATTCTTTGTCAAAATTATTACTCCTCGACTTTCTTTGGTGAAGGCAGCATGTAGCTGAGTCATACGAACTTGGGGTTACTAGGTTTAATTGGTAATCTGTGCTGAGTTAGCTGATTCAGATGGATTGGCAGGAGGGGTATTACAACTGGCCTCAGCACTTCAAACCATGGAGAGGAAAAATCAGCCATTGTCCAGTGACCCTCACTGGAAAGCCTGCCTGTGTGGGTGTGAGATGAGGACACGATTAGGTTCAACTGAAGAGGGTCTCCCCATTATTGAATGTCGTCCCAACAAGCACTGGCTAGACTCACACATGAATAGCCATTTGGGAAAGGCACCCATGGAACTGTATCCCACCATGAGTCAACAGCTTCAGGAGGAGAGGTGGGATTTGGAAGGGGAAACCTTGTTTTGTCATAGTGGTCTAGTGTATCATTTGGGAATATGTATGTCTCAATATTCCAGAGTTAGAAAAGCAAAACCCTACAAGTCACTTGCACGCATTAAATATTTCTGCACCTGTGCATCCTCAAAGCTCCACGATGCTAACACTTAATTGAGTTTTTTTTAAATTAAATTCCTCTGGAATGTTACAACTAAAGAAATTAATTACGGTCAGATGCCAGCTGTTCCAAGCACTAACTATCTCCCCTTCTGTTGGTAATGCCTGAGATCAGTGAACTCTTCTACACTGTTAAGAATTGTAACACTATGCAGTTGCAAACTGTTTGATTTTCTTCCTTTCGCCATACAGGGTTGCTTTGTTTTCAAGCCAAAAGACTCCAAAAAGAGAAAGACTTCTGTCACAGGTTTGTGCCCGCTGGTTTAATTAGACTGAATTGTGTCCAGGTTCATGTGTACAATGTTGGATAACTAGGTACTGTATTTTATAGTAAAATGCACTGCTATTTCTAATGACATTCCACATTTTGTGGTTATCACCCGTTGTTCATGTACTTTTCCCCAAATTTTTAATTCCTCCCCCCGCCATTGTAAAATAAATTATTATTCCGCAACAAAAGATATAAAGTGGTATTTTGTGTCAAAGCACAAACAGGTTTGGAATAAGTGCTAAGGTGCTGACCAGTTCTCCTGGTTTCTCACGCCTGGCTGCTACTCCATACTTCCTCCAATGACACTGTAGAGATAGAAAACATAACACATGGGCCATGGTGTGCACGAGTCTATTACAAGAGCTAGAGTCAGCTTTGTTGGTACACCGATCTACTATGCTGCTGTACATACTTCCATTTTTAAAATTATTTTGCAAGTAGTCAAAAATCTTTTTAAAACAAAATGTTGATTTTATTTGATAGATTGTAAAATGATAATCCCCCACCCCGGCTACATTTTATTCAGAACCATTGATTTTGCCCAAGAAAGTCGAATTGTTGCAAATAACAAAACTAATTTGGAAAGCCTTCATTTTTGCACTGAGAAGTAGCCATTAACTCAAAGAAAATTTTTATCTTCCTTTGGAGTTTGAAGCTGGCAGCTAAGAAGTGTATAATAGCATTCTATTTCCCAACCCCTTTTGTGATAGTACCCAAGTTCTCCTTAGCCAGGATCAAGAATTACACTGTATGCAAAAAGATGTGCCTGCATTCTACTACTCAGTGTTCCACTGTATCAATGCAGTATTCGCTGGCAAAAGATTATTACAAACACAACGCTTTAAACAAGTCTTCCAAATTCCAGTTAGCGCCTCTCACAGCAGTTTTTAACCTACCTGTCTTTTCATCTTCTTGAAGACTTGAATGTATCTGGCACTCAACTGGTTTAGCCATCCATCGCCACATCTGGCTGGACTACATCAAGCATAATCGGGCCTTGCTCTCCTCTGCCAAAACCGCTGACCACTGCAGGATCATCATGAAATGCAAGGATAACACCCGGCTTCATTTCTTCACTACCAACCATCTCTTTAAACCCCTCTCCCCTGCCCCCTCCGCCATTCCCATGAACAACAAGTGCGATGAGCTCATGGAGATCTTTGTAAATAAGATTGAGACCACCAGCTGCCCCTGCCGCAACCCTCCCCCCCCCTCTTTCTTGGCCTACCCTAGCCCTGAACCCACATCTTTCTCTAGTTTCTTTCCTATCTCCCCTCATGCTTTCTCTGAGCTCATCTTGTCCATGAGACCCATTTCCTGTTCCCTTGACCTCATTCCCACAAAGCTGCTGACCAACCAACTTCCCTCCCTGGAAAAGTGCAAATTATTTCCTCACCTCAGGTACAGTCTCCCTCCCTTTCAAAACTGCCATCATCAACCCCAGTTGGGAACAATTGTGATTCTGGCCTCTGCTATCTGTTCTGACTTCTTTCATTAGCCCAGTGTGTGTGTCGTCAGGGCCCAGTGACTTATCTACCAAGAACTTTGCTAATTTTTTCGGAACCAAATCCTCTTATACAAGTTGCCTTTAACGACTGTTCCACTTGCTCCTCGCTTCCACCATCTTTTCTTAAAAACTGGCACAAAATATATATATGTGTGTGTGTGTGTGTGTGTGTGTGTGTCTCTCTACCATTGCTTCATCCTCCACAACTAGATTTCCCTCTTCATCCCTGAATGGTGCAACCTTCTCTCTTTTTTTACTATGTTTATAAAAGCCCTCGATTTCCTTGTATATTATCTGATAGTCTTTTTCTTGATCCCCACTCACCGTTTTAATCTCTCTCTTTACCTCTACTACGCTTTCTTATATTCCTCATGATTTTCTTTGATGTGGCGATGCCGGTGATGGACTGGGGTGGACAATTGTAAACAATTTTACAACACCAGGTTATAGTCCAACAATTTTATTTTAAAATCACAAGCTTTCGGAGATTATCTCCTTCGTCAGGTGAGTGAGTCACCTGACGAAGGAGATAATCTCCGAAAGCTTGTGATTTTAAAATAAAATTGTTGGACTATAACCTGGTGTTCTATGATTTTCTTTAGTATTGTTAGCTCTACTTTTACCATTTAACTCCCTTTTAAAGTGTAGTTTCAATCCCTATTCATTCAAAAAGCTCTTTTCTTTGCTATAATCCCCCTTTTGCCTTATAGAGATATACCTTTTTTGTACTCTATTCATCTCATATTTGAAGATTCCCCAGCTATTAATCTATCATCCTGTTTGCTAACTTTTATGTCTAGTTAATTTGTCAAATTCCTCCTTATCTTTCTGAACCTTGCCTTGTAGGAGGAATGATATTCGCATACATGTTACCTAAAATCTTTTTTTCACAGGCAGAAAAGGAAAAACATAAAGTAGGCAGGGGGGAAATGAAGATTACGAAGTTGGAGGAAGAAAATGTATAATTTAATTCAAGTCTTTAATATTGTAAAACTGTCCACATTTAAAATTTATCTGTAGAAACTGACTGCCCAGTGCCTTTAAAGAGATTAAATAAACCATCCAAAAGAAGATCACTAAAATATTCTGAAGATGTGGTATCTTATTGTCTGTAGTGATATTTACATTGTAATTTTATTTTTTAAAATGCAAATGTTTACATTTCAGTTGTTATCAATGGCAATTTTAGTACTTTGTGTACCTGAATAGTTCAGAATTTTTGCAACAACAGTTTAATCTTGCACCTTTAAGATAGTCTGCTGTGAGATTTTTAGCACCATTTTACATAATTCTCTTAATAAAACTAGTTTATCTCCCATGGCTTTGGAGAATATGATCACTGTCTTACCTGTCTCTGCATTGTTGATTCTCTCTGTGTCTCCTCATCTGCTTCTGTCTCTTTGCTCTTTTTCTGCCTGCCTTTCTATTTGTATTTCTATCTCTCTCTCTCTCTCTCTCTCTTTTCTCACCTCAGTTTAATTCTCCTTTTTTAAAGTTTATAAAACACAAAACAAAAGCTACAACAGGTGTGCAATCGGAACACTTTTTTTCTAATTCCCTCACACACCGACTCTCTGTTTTTGGTTTAAAAACACTCAAATCTAAGTTTTACCTCAGTAAAGATTTTGAAATTTGTCCTCTTGCTAGCAGGTAAAGAAAAAGAAATCCCAAAGATACCTGGGAAACTAGGTACACTGTACACGATCAGACTGCACAACCTAAATCAAAAGCAAAATACTGCGGATGCTGGAAATCGGAAATGAAAACAGAAAATCCTGGAGAAGCTCAGCAAGTCAGGCAGCATCTGTGGAGAAAGAAACAGAGTTAACGTTTCAGGGTAGAACTTTGACCTAAAACGTTAACTCTGTTTCTTTCTCCACAGATGCTGCCTGACTTGCTGAGCTTCTCCAGGATTTTCTGTTTTTATTGCACAATCTAAATTCAGCTCACAGTCACAGGGCAAAAATATCAACCCCATGTCCAGACTTTTGGGAGAGGCTGATATGTTCAAGTAAAAATTTTAATCAAGGCAGAAAAAGACTAAAATGTGTGACTCCTTTAACATTGATCACAGGGCCACCTACAGGGGTTACTGGTACAGCAGATACTTATGAGTTTAATGAAATATGTGTACCGGGGACCAAATTTAATATATATCAGCTGTTGCGAGGTCGAACAGTTCTCAGCTGTCTGAGATCATACATTGAGTTTTAGTAAGAATTGCAGTTAAATCAGTTAAATCCACTTATATTGCTGTACCTTTTATAAAAACTGACCATGTGAAGTTGAGCTGAACATCACTAAAACCTGTTCTTGCTCACCCCACAGTAAGTGCTTGGACTGGATCTTTTGGCTTTATCGGGTAAAGAAAGTGACTGAATATATACATAAAATAGGGAAGGTGGCATTGGTATAATAAATACTAAAATATTTTAGAACACTTATTTCTCAAATCTTTTGAAGAGCTTTTAATGGTTGAACGGTTGATCAGAACTGTGGCTTATTGAGTAGTTGAGATATGTATTAACAGTGTTGTTTAGTCTGACCAAATATACATTCTGCTTTCTATATTATAGCTGACTTCTTCAATAAAGGCAAAGCTGTTTCCGAGAATGACAGGTTGCGATTTAGTACCTATGAGTCACTACGGCAACAAATGAAAGAGGAAACTGAGGTAAGCTCTACTATAGGAGTCTGGCTTAGATTTGAATAATACATTAGGGCTGGAATGAATTGAAGAGCAGGTGTCATTAATTGATTTATATAATCAGAAAATTGCACTTTTGCCATAAACATCCCCCACTTCACACTGGATTTTTGCTGTGCTTCTGCCTAAATAGATACGGCCCAAGATCACTGAACTTAAATGTGCTGACAACCTAGTTTAGTGCAGATTAATCATCTAATTTCAGCATTTTATTCTTACAGAAATGCTGTTTAAGTTTACTCTTTATCTAGGGAAGGGGGAGAAATGGGAGGGCATGTTTAGTGATTAAAGGGGAAAGACAAACTTCAGAGCTGCTATATAATCCTAAAGGGAGCTCTGTGCACTTATTGGTGCCACTAAGCTATCCCTTGCACTTTAGACAACTGGCGAGGCAATCTCTTGATTGCAGAACTCCCCTGATCTGATGTGATGTCATGTGATACTTTAATGACATCAAAAAATTAGGAATATTACCCACAACCCACCATCCTTGTCTATGATGTCATTGGAATGGAACTTTATGATGTCACATCAGGGGACATTCCACACAAATTGTCTGTTCCCAAACTAATTCGAACCAGCAACACCAGCTTAACCTTATAGAGCTCCTTATAACGTAGTAAAAAGCCCCAAAGCACTTCACATATGGGCAGATCAGACACTGAGCAGAAAGTGGGACAAAGTTAGAGACGGTGGTTGAAGCAATGGCTTTTGAAGGTGGGGAGAAATGAGCACGGGGAAGGTGTTTAGGAAGAGAATTTCAGAGCATAGGGTTGTGATGGTTGAGGGCTGTGCCACCCGGTGGTGGAGCAGAGGGAGATAGATGCACAGTAGTCCAGAATCAGAAGAACAGAGGATGTGAGCTGGGCCGTAGAGTTAGAAGAGGTTGCAGAGGAAAGATAGGGAAAGGGGAAATTATATATGAGGAAGAGGATTCTGAAATCGATATGATGTGAGGCGTAGAGTCAATCAAGATCAACGAGGACTGTTGTGGCTGGGGCGGGGTGGGGGGGGTGGACGAGAGTTACTTAAGTATGGTTTAGTGTGCTTGAGTTCTGGATGATTTGGAGGTTGGATAAGATGGAGCTCAGGAGGGTACTAGGAAAGTTGAGCTTGGAGGCAATAAAGACATGGTTGAGAGTTTCAGTAATAGTGGGGGTGAGTGATGTTTTGAAGATTGAAACAGGCGATCTTGGGGATGGGCTGGATTTGGGTTTGAAGCTCTGCTTGGGGCTAAGTAGGACACCATGACTGCAGACTGTTGGATTCAACCTCGACAAGCAGCAGATGAGAGGGATGTAATCGGAGACTATGGTGTAGTTTCTGATGAGGATCAAATGGGATGGCTTTGTTCTTGCTTGAGAAAGTTCTGCGTGGCAACAATCATTTTAAAGCGGTTTTAATGCACAAAATGCAATTATAAAGGCTTGGGGTATAAACTAATTTTTGCACAGATATGGGCCTAGAATTGGATCCACGCCCGAATCGGAATGCGATCCCGGTGCACGCTGCACGCACCTAATGATGACGGCGGCAGGACCACGGCAAATTGGTCCGCCGGCCTCGTTTGCTTATAACCGATGAGCTGTGAGCATTTCGCTGGTTCCCAGAGACAGCAAGATCAGCCAGCCTGAATGCCAACTGAGGTATAATGAGAGTCCGGGGTGGAGGGGATCAATTGGGAGGGGGCAAGATGTGGCCGGCAGTGGCCCGTGGATTTAACGTGGAGCCAGGAGGAGAACGCCTGCTCTTTCCGGCTCCACAATTTTAGGTTAAAAAAAAATTAAACTTGCCTTTCTGGTGGCAGCTTCCAGCGGTTCAGCACGCCCCATGCTGCGGTCATGTGCAATCCAAATCTACAAGGGGAGGGGGCCTCAAAGAGGCATTAGGCCCCCTATTTGCATATGCAAAGAGCCTAACGCCTGTTTCAGGCATGCACTCTGGATATCTATGGAGGAGCCTTTACCAATATGGCAGGCGGTGCACTTCTGGCGCGGTATGAGTGCAGCACACCGCCCGCCCTATTGGACCCTTAGGCCCCTGTTTTATGCCTGATAAATGGGCACAGCGCAATCCAATTTCTAGGTTGTGCTATTTTATCATCATTTAGCATTATATGCCAGTTCGGTAGAATGCACCGTCCGTTCATTTTTATATATTTTCTTAAAATTGGTAAACCTAGAGTTATAAGACAGCTTCAATGTTTTAAGCTTTGTTTGCTTATAATCCAGTTTTGGTGTTTAGTTCAAAGCTTTGTTGCCAGTTTAATTCCTGTACACAAATCTACACCATTTTTCCTCAGCCCATCTCAGTCTTTAGTTCTGAATGAATTAATGATCAATGGTTCCTGGCATGAGCCATATTCTCATAGACACTATCTGGACTGTGATCTTATCAGTCAACGCTAGGAGTGTATATTAACTACTGAAGCTTCGTAATGTTGAAAACACTCTAAGCCTCGCTCTGCTAAGCAACATGGATATGAATTCTTGCTGTTTGAACGACCCTGTTTTTTAAAAAAAAAAGATGGAGGGACCTTGACAATCCAGCCTGGTGAGATAATTGCAAAACTGAAATCTTGCCTTGTCTTGTTAACGCTCAAATACCCAAAGCTGCAGAACCTGTAAAATGGGTCTGTTACAGCCATAGGTGCAACAGTTCTGGTTGATTTTTATGGATTAATTTTCATCTTGTGTGTAGCGCCCATACTTCTTGAATAAAAATGTTGCATGCTGACGATTCATGTAGTTTATAAACAAAATGCATTTACTCTGAATAGCCACAAAACTGATTTGGTACCCGAATGTACCATTTTGTATTTAAATACAATCAGTTTGAAACCGTTTGTTACCAAGTATTTCGGAGATCTGTAACCGTGCTTCGGGAGGGTATGTTGTTTTACAATGACAGGAACATAACACGTTATGCACCGTGTGTTATTCTGCTGCTAATGGTCCAGCTGTGTGTAACTTGGCATGTTGTTTTAAGGCCAAGAGGGCTAATTGCTATAATATTCTGAAGGCTAATTGCACTTAGCGATACCCTGGGATAGAATCTCTGCAGCGTTCTCCCGATTTTCTCCCACTGTAATTTCAGCGGAAACACGAGAAACTGTATAAATGGCTGCTTGTGCCATTTCCTGGGAGTTTTCCACCAAAATTATAGTGGGAGTTTAAGAAGCCCTCTGAACATTACAGCCACCTGTGTCCTGAGGTTAATTTGAAGGTATTTTCTGTTGCTGGAGCAGTTTCCCTGTTGTTTGATGTGACTAGCCCTGTGTGTTTTCAGATGAATATGTTGTGTTCAGGCATTGTATGTTGTGATTTTTTTTTTTATTACAGAAATTGCAAGATAATTTGAATGCGAAGATATTTGATAGCTTATTAGCATTTATTAAAAAATCCCACGCACAACCTCATTCAAAAGTAAATGATTGGAGCTATCAGATGCGGTGCAGAGAGATTCCCACAGCAGCACTTGTTCTAGGTAAGTACGGCGATTTCTGATTTCAACAGCCAGGGCTAGATTTATATTGTAGAGATAAAAAGAAAAAACACAAATGCTGGAAATCTGAAATAAATGTGCTGGAAGTGCTGAGCAGGTCAGTTAACACCTGAAAGACAAATACTGGTTAATGTTTTGGGTGAGACTACGGTCAACAGTTTAAGTAAGTGCTTAAAAACAGTTGAGCCAGATGACTTTTTTTTTAAATAGGGAGTGCTATATTTTTATTTCTTCAACAGCAGCCCATCCAGTCGTCTTCTACCACCACCCTCCTCCGCCTGGCTGAACCTGTGCTCATCTTAAACACCTTGGTTAACCCACTCACTTCCTGCAGGTAAAAGGTGTCGCTATGGAACCTGGCCGAGGTCCCAGCTATGCCTGTCCTCTTGTAGGATATGTGGCGCACTCCTCGTTCCAATCCTACGAAAGCCCCTCCCTGATCTGTTCCTCTTATTATATCGACAACTGTGTTGGTGCTACTTCTGGCTCTCTCTTTGATCTTGAGAATTTCACTACTTATGCTTCCAGTTTTCAATCATACCTCCCTTCATGTGGTCCGTCTCTAACTTTTCCCTTCCCTTTCTGAACTTCTCTCTCTATATCTCTGGCAGTGGACTTGTAATAAACATCTGGAAAGCCCACTGATTCCAACAAGCATTTTTGCATCTTCCCACTCTGCTTCCTATAAATGTTCCATCCATTTCTCCCAATTTCTCCACCAGAGCTTCTAAAATGTTGACTGTGTCTGCCTTATTATCCATGCCTCTGCAATTGCCCCTCTCCCTGCTCTCGTAATGATGATAGAACCCACCCCCCATCGTTTTCCATCCTGCCAGCCTCCACATTTCCCAGGTCATCTTTGCCGCCATATGATCCCACTGCCATGCACATAATCCCCACCTTTTTCCTCTGCTTTGTAGTGGGACTAATCCCTCTGGAATATCTTGGGTTACTCTTTCACCACCCAACACCCAGTTGTCTTCCCATGGAACTTTGCTGTTCAGCATCAGTAGGTGCAACATATGCCATTCACCTCCCACCGCACCACTGTCCAGGGCCTCATACACTCCTTCCATGTTTTTTTTTATTCGTTCATGGGATGTGGGCGTCGCTGGCTAGGCCAGCATTTATTGCCCATCCCTAATTGCCCTTGAGAAGGTGGTGGTGAGCCGCCTTCTTGAACCACTGCAGTCCGTGTGGTGAAGATTCTCCCACAGTGCTGTTGGGAAGGGAGTTCCAGGATTTTGACCCAGCGACGATGAAGGAACAGCGATATATTTCCAAGTCGGGATGGTGTGTGACTTGGAGGGGAACTTGCAGGTGGTGGTGTTCCCATGTGCCTGCTGCCCTTGTCCTTCTAGGTGGTAGAGGTCGTGGATTTGGGAGGTGCTGTCGAAGAAGCCTTGCCGAGTTGCTGCAGTGAATCCTGTAGATGGTACACACTGCAGCCACGGTGGGCCGGTGGTGAAGGGAGTGAATGTTTAGGGTGTTGGATGGGGTGCCAATCAAGCAGGCTGCTTTGTCCTGGATGGTGTTGAATTTCTTGAGTGTTGTTGGAGCTGCACTCATCCAGGAAAGTGGAGAGTATTCGATCACACTCCTGACTTGTGCCTTGTAGATGGTGGAAAGGCTTTGGGGAGTCAGGAGGTGAGTCACTCGCCGTAGAATACCCAGCCTGTGACCTGCTCTTGTAGCCACAGTATTTATATGGCTGGTCCAGTTAAGTTTCTGGTCAATGGTGACCCCCAGGATGTTGATGGTGGGGGATTCGACGATAATAATGCCGTTGAATGTAAAGGGGAGGTGGTTAGACTTTCTCTTGTTAGAGATGGTCGTTGCCTGGCACTTGTCTAGCGCGAATGTTCCTTGCCACTTATGAGCCCAAGCCTGGATGTTGTCCAGGTCTTGCTGCATGCGGGCTCAGACTGCTTCATTATCTGTGGGGTTGCGAATGGAACTGAACACTGCGCAATCATCAGCGAACATCCCCATTTCTGACCTTATGATAGAGGGAAGGTCATTGATGAAGCAGCTGAAGATGGTTGTGCCTAGGACACAGCCCTGAGGAACTCCTGCAGCAATGTCCTGGGGCTGAGCTGATTGGCCTCCAACAACCACTACCATCTTCCTTTGTGCTAGGTATGACTGCAGCCACTGGAGAGTTTTCCCCCTGATTCCCATTGACTTCAATTTTACTAGGGCTTCTTGGTGCCACCTCTGTCAAATGCTGCCTCGTCAAGGACCGTGTGGTAATCGTGGACTGCCATGGACAGATGCATCTGCAACAGGTCGATTGGTGAGGAGAAGATCAAGTAGGATTTTCCCTCGTGTTGGTTCTCTCACCACCTGCCGCAGGCCCAGTGTGGCAGGACTCAGCCAGCTCGGTCAGTACTGAGCCACTCTTGGTGATGGACATTAAGCCCCCCACCCAGAGTACATCCTGTGCCCTTGCTACCCTCAGTGCTTCCTCCAAGTGGTGCTCAACATGGAGGAGGACTGATTCATCAGCTGAAGGAGGGCGGTAGGTGGTAATCAGCAGGAGGTTTCCTTACCCATGTTTGACCTGATGCCATGAGTTTTCATGGTGTCCAGAGTCAATGTTGAGGACTCCCAGGGCCGTTCCCTCCTGACTGTATGTCACTGTACCGTCAACTCTGGTGGGTCTGTCTGCCGATGCGACAGGACATACCCAGGGATGGTGAGACACTTTCCACCAATATACTATTTTGCTGTTCGCTGTGCAATCTCCGCTGCATTGGAGGAACCAGATGCAGATTAGGTGACTGCTTTGCCAAACACCTTCATCCTGTCCATAAATGTGACCCTGCGCTCCCTGTGGTTTGCCATAATTCATCATTTATTCCCCCTGTTCCCACTCTGACCTCTCAGTCCTTAACCTCCCACACTGTCTCAGCTAAGTTCAAAGCGAATTTCATCATTCTCCGGGACACACTACAGTCCTTTAGTCTGAGTGTTGACTTTTAGCTTCAGACTTTAGCTGTATTCCTCCCTAGTTTTTTCACAGCAAGGTGTGGTAGGCCTGTTGGTGCCTGGGACTTCAGTAGGGGGGTGGGGAGGGGAGTGCGGGGGTGGTTGACGTTCCTATTATGGAACGTTTGTTGAACACGATTCTGGCGAAGAGTTAGGGCTGTGCCCTTGCTGTTGGCCTGTTTCTTTTTCATCCTTGCTGAACTTTACATACCCACTGTGCACTTTGCTCATTTCAGTTTTCATTTTGTATCTGCACCCGCAGGCTGTCTTTATTTCTCTGTTTTCTCACCTTGTTTGTTGGCGTGCCTCTCACTATCTTAGCCATCTGATAATGCCTTTCCATTCCCTCACTGGGATGTGACCTTTTTATATCATCTAACCGATTCTTGCTTTTCTTTTAAGCAGGTCACAGGTCATACAACCCGTCTAATTAGAGTATCTGATGTTTTTCCCCCTTCCATTTTTACCAATTCTCCCAAAATGCTGGTTTGTCTTTCAGTTTTCAGTTCTGAAGCAGGGTCTTGTCTTTGCTTGTCTTTTTTCTCTCTACAGATGCAGACTAACCTTTTGTGTATTTCCAGCATTTTCTTTTTCTGTTGCTATGTTTTATTGGGTTCTATGGATTTGGAATTGTTGGATTTTGGTTCCAGCTATCTGCCTGGATGATCTGGTTCAATAGTTTGAATTTGCTTTTTCTTTTGTTGCTGCTGTTACGAGTGCTAAAAAGGTATTTTAAGGACATTGGCATTGAATAGAAACTTAAACTTTATTCTTTTCTCTAAACAGTAGCTGCCACGTCTGAGAGTGGAAAACGAGAACTGATAAGGATTTATTTTGGTCTTAACTTTTACTCATGCTAAGATGGGTCACCATGTAAATATAAACATATGGGTATATTCTCCTCTCCACTATTTTAATGAAAAGGAAATGTGAATAACAGCACTATAAACTGTGCATAAATTTTTCCTAAGGATAGTGAGTGGATGAAACTGTACTCCCTAGTGACCATTTCCAACATGCTGATTACTGAAGTATTCTATATTTCTTTTATTGCTATGTGAATTCCTTTGTTTTCCATCCAACGCTTCAGTCTTCCTAAGCGATGCACAGACCTCAGGCTGGCGGATGATCTGCGCCCAGCCCTTCACCGGGGGCTGCTTTAATCTAGCCATTGGAGGTGCAGTGGAGCAGCTTGGGAACGACTCTCCCTCTAATTTTCATTTTCCGTATGGGCGAACGCTTTCAGAAAGAATTGTTGAGAAATTGCTGATAATTTTTCAAATTGCTTTTTCTGACATTTATTGTAACTGTGGTTATATCAGAACGCAGTATAGCAGTCTCACCCGACAGGGATCAAATCCCTTGTTTATTTTAGAGAGCTATTTAGTTATAGCTGTGCAAAGCAAATGAGGTGTAGTTATTTTTGATGGGTGGGGATTAGTCAATAGGCTGCGAGTAAAGACATTTTGTTATCCATCTCTACAAAACCATGTGCTGCATCTCTTCATCTTATTTGCAAATATACTATTTATCTCTTGTTCATCGCCTTACCCTGCAGGTGTGAATGTACCTGACCATGAAATGACATTTCAAAGCTTAACGGACCTTCTGAAGCAGTCGCTTACCCCACATGTGGTTTGTCTGCAGGGCAAAGAGTGCACAAGTAAGGATAGGCCTACTTTGATGCAATGCCGGTTTTATACTCTCTGCATGATAAGCCATCATGAGTGTAATCCTAGATTTTCTGCAGATACTTGTGTCCATATTTCATATATAGGCTACTATCTGTGTGCCATTCTGAGATTTTATACAGTATTCTGCTGAGGGTTTGTGCTGACATCCAGGCTCAGCATTCAAGTTTGCAACCTCCTGGCTCATCTTTATACTACCAAAAGATGCAAAAAAAAACCCCACTTATGCAACACACACATCTTTCTTTTTGATTCAATAATTTAATTTTAAATTTCCCTTGCGAGTTCAGAATCAGCTAAGCAGATAGTTTGAAGGGGAGACAAAGAATTCTGCGGCAGAAGACCGAGCCATCTTCAGAAGTGATTGTTTTCAATTGTTTATAGAGGGAAGTGGGAGGTGAGGTGAATTTCAGCTAATAACGACAACATCAACAACTTGCATTTATATAGCGTCTTTAAGGTAATAAAAACTTCCCAAGGTGCTTCATAGGAGCGTTTTCAGACAATATTTGACACCGAGCCACATGAAGAGATATTAGAACAGGTGACCAAAAGCTTGGTCAAAGAGAGAGGTTCTAAAGAGTGACTCAAGGGAGGAAAGAGAGGTGGTGAGGTTTGGGGGAGGGGGGGATTTCTAGAGCTTAGGGCCTAGGCTAAGCTCTAGAATTCCCCCCCCCCCCACCCATGACTGCCAATGGCGGAGTGATGCAAATCAAGCTAATTCAACTTGTTTGTTGTTACCAATCAGCTTTTGGGTTGACTTGCTAATGTTGCTTTAAAAACATAATGTGCTTTTAATCAGTCCCACAGTATAAAACCTGCTCAGCTCCATGTGTTTAAGTATTTTTGATCTTTTGATTATAAATGCCACCGCAAGCAAGGGGCTACTTTTGACATTTCCGGCCATACGGGGCTGTCAGGGCAATGAGCTACTGAAACTGGAGAAAGTTTGAGACCCGTCAAACAAGGCAAAGGACAATGCTGGTCCAGTGGCCTTGGTGTCATCTGACACGTTTTGAAGAAAACTTAATTTGAAAAGGTGTAAGAAAAAATAGGCATGGAAACATTTGTTCTCCTCATGTCAGCATTCATAATGCTATCAAATATGCCATCAGGATCTTTAAGATATCCTGTCTTAGCTGTCTTAATTACTGTCTGATAGTGTTTATTTTTCTGCATAGCTGTGAAGCAGGTTTTACAGAAAGTTCTGATGCACCTCATGGGTAGCAGTGTGAATGATGAAGAGGAAGATGAGGATGTGCACCATTCTGTTGATTTCTCCCAGAGAAAAGTGCACTGCTCCATGGCCTCTCTCTCTGGATGGTACAATGCTACAACACAGGTAAATGACAGCAACCACCTCTTTTTTTATTATTGTTAATATATTTCCAAACACATGAGGCTATAAATTGGGACGCGTAGCGCCCGTTGTGTAGGTGCTACACAGCCTCCTAAGAACCCAAAATGGCGCCTGGATTGCACGTGCACACTTCTAGAGTGACATGCACCAGGCACCATCTTGGTAAAGGCGTTCACTCACGGGCAGATAACAAACGCCGACAGCATGTAAAGTAGGGAGAACATGCAGTAGATCAGTGTGCAATGCTGATTTAAAGGGACAGATGCGATTTTGGAACTCAACGCGCCAGCCAACGCACTGTCTTAACCTCGCACAGCTGAACAGGTCATAGACAGCCTGGAGGACCCTCCCACCAGCGCTATTTAAAGGGATCATGCAGGTGTTGCAGGTTGTTGCTGGATTATTGCTTTTGGCTGCTGGTACAATTGTACGTGTTTGTTGAAGCTTCCTATACTTGGAAATAATTGCAGTATTATATATAGAGAGTGGTCTGGCAGGTCCTGCATTTCTGTTGATGACATTTAAAACAGTGTGCTGAACAAGGTTTCTGCCAACATGGGTGACCTGCTAGGGCTCCCAGTGGACATTGAACACAACTGGGAGGATGCAGAGAGGCAACGCAGAGCAGGTCAAACTATGAGAAGGAGGAGGAGACCATATCTAATGAGGGCCTTCAGAGACCAATTCTCCACCTCAACCTGAGTGAAGATTAGTGCATCCGACGGCTGCGGTTCACAAAAGAGGTCGTGACGGAGATTTGTCAACTGCTGCAGCCACAACTACAATCTCTGAGCAGGGCAAGGACAGCCTTGCCTGTGGCTGTGACGGTAACCGTGGTGCTGAACTTTAACGGCTCTGGATGCTTTCAGTATGCTGCTGGCGATATGTGCAACATCTCGAAGTTTGCAGCGCACTGCTGTATAAGGGATGTCACTGAGGCACTGTATGAGCTGCACAACAGATTCATCGCGTTCCCTCTTGACAGAGACAAGCAGAGTGGGGGGGACGAGGGTTTGCTCACATTGCAGGCTTCCCATTGGTGCAGGGTGCCATTGACTGCACGCATGTTGCCATGTGTGCTCCACATCTCAACTCAGCCATCTTCTTGAACAGAAAGGGGTTCCACTCCCTCAATGTGCAGCTGGTGTGCAACCACACGCAGCGCATCATGCAGGTCACTGCCTGCTACCCTGGCAGCAGTCATGATTCCTTCATTCTGCGGCAGTCCAACATCCCACCTATCTTTCAACCGGCACTGCAAGTCAAAGGCTGGCTACTGGGCGACAAGGGCTATCCCCTCACGGGGTGGCTCATGACTCCGGTCCGGAACGCGCGCACACGTGCAGAGCAGGCCTACAACGAGAGCCACGCGTCCAAATGGAATATCGTAGAGCACTCCGTAGCCGTCCTAAAGCAGTGCTTCCACTGCCTGGACCATTCTGGAGGTACTCAGCTGAGCAGGTGTCGAGACTCGTCGTTACATGCCGCACAATGCCGCCCTTATAAGAGGACAGCCCTTGCCACCAGCTCTCCGGCAAGATCCTAAGCCGGTGGCAGAGGCAAGGAGGCAAAAAGGTGCACCGGCCCTGTCAGCCAGGGCTCTGCATGCTCACCTTAATAATGAGCGATATCAGTAGCCTCAACGACACGTCCCAAGTCACCAACAGTCCCACACTCCTCACCTTTCCTCTCCCACGTGACCATCAAATCGTCCTCCTTATGTTTACACATTGCTTCCTCCCGCAGCTCATCGCAGAAATAAAAACCACCACCTACTGCAACTTCAAATACAAATTTATAAACTAAAACATGAAATCATGTATACTACATTACACTATTCACCCTTGAGCTTTCCCTTAGTGCCTGTCGTTCATGTGCCTTTACCTTTCCTAGTGCTCCTACGAGCTGCATCCTCAGTGGCTGGAGCATGAGTGGTGGAAGGCTGCTGACCTTCAATGGAGGAGAGTGCAGATGGCCTTGGAGGACGATCTCGAGCAGCTCTGGGACGGGAGGGCCCGGCTTCAGGCTGCATCATCTCGGCCTGGGCTGCAGCAGTCTGGCTTACCTTGCTGACGGGTGACAGCAAGGGCTGTGGCAGGAGTGGGAGCAGGAATACTGTCATCCTGAGAGAGGACAGCAGGTTCATCTCCCGTGGTGCCATTGCCACTCGCCTGGGGTGGTGCCTCAGCAATCCTGGTGATCTACTGGAGAACAGATAGCTGGAGTGCTGTGACTCCCTGGAAGCCCCTTTCCACAGTGGAACCCACAGCCACATTAGCAGCAGCTTCAGCTCCAAACACAGCAGTCAAACCTCAGATGGCAGATGTTTGTGCTGCATTGGAAGCTGTGACACCGGTCATCAGACGCTGCGTCGTGGTGGGTTCCACAGGTGTGCTGATGGAGGTGACCACTCGCTCCATGTGGGAAAGGATGGGCTCCAAGCTCTGCGCAAAGCCCTGTGCCAATTTCAAGGTGGACTCCTCCGTGCCACGTGACATTGTCCGTGGGCTTTCCAGTGCACCAAGCATTTGACTGTATATGCCCATCGAAATCATCATCTGACTCCTCTGCAACAGAACTAGTGAACGACCTCACCCTCCAGCGAGCTGGCACCTGTGGTATCTGTTCCTCCCCCGCACCAGCTCCTGTGCACTTGTGCTCGGTGTCTCACCATGTGCAGATCCCTTCTCTATCCTAGCCTCTACACTACGCGCAGTGTCAGTCTCTGAGCTGGTGGCTGCGAGTCTAAGATTGAGTGACTGTGTCACTTCATCACTGTCTTCCTCCTCCTCCTTCACCTCAGATGGTGCCGGCTCCAGTTCTTGGGTATCTGCAATGACAAAGGGAGATGGGTTGAGTTGTGGAGCGGGGAGAGGAGCAAGTAAGACGTGCATGCTGAGAGCATCTGCAGCACGTGAGTCAGAAAAGATTGTGGGTTGAGGGAGATGTGGGAAATGAGAAGGAGGATTAGGTATGCAGAGACCCTCATCGACAAGACCTCCAACGCTGCCAGAGGCCACGGCCGCAGCAACAGCCCACCCAATGATCCCCAGCACTGTCTCCTCCATGGGGGTGAAGACGTGTAGGCGTGCCTGTCCTCCCCCAGGTCTTTGCTGCTGCCGGCTGTTATGCACTACCTTCTCCTGCAAGGCAGAGGGAAGAGTGAGCGCCCTGCAAGGTATTTAGCTGATGTGGCTGTCATGGTTGAATAGCTGCCAGTGTGTGTGGGATCTGTGAGTTGTGGGTGTGTGGCTTGCAAGGGTGGTACTATGTTAGGATGAGATACAGTATCTGAAGTGCAGCATTGCTTACGGATGGAAAGCGTTTTGTTGCTGGGTAGGTGACAGGTGGTGTTATGCATGGAGCAGTGGTGCAGTTGGTAGCATGTGCCACTTGACACTTGAAATCACTCACCTCAATAATTTGACATGAGTGGTCAAGCTTCCTTCTGCACTGCATCCATAGGCATAGTGCAATGCTCCTGGCATTCACTTCCAGCACCACTTCCTCCCACTCCCTCCGCAGCTGGAGTCTGAAGGGCCTCCTGCCAACCTGCGGATACAGGATGGCCCTTTATGCGTCCACCAAGGCCTCTGGTGCGTCATCCGAGAACCTTGATGCACGCTCGCTCGTAGGTCCAGCCATTAGATTTTTCTTCCACCACCGATTGAATTGACAGTGCACTTCCCCTTTAAGAGGTGCAGGCTACCTTTAATAATGCTGACCACGCCCCATATCAGGCCCCTTGCTGGTGCGTGTAGCCACTCAACAGCGCAGGTAGCGCTGGCTGCAGGCCTCAATCATGGAGATTATCAGGCAGCATGAATCTCACGTGCTGCCTGCATCTCAACGAGTGGGCGCAGATTACTCGCGCACCGCGACCCCCGCCCCCGGTTTCGGGTGTTATCCAATTTAACCCCCATGTAGACTAATCAACTAATGAGAGTTTGACTTTAAGGCTGACCGGGAAAGTATCAGTGCATTTCACTAGTTAGTATTTCAACCACTAGCAGAATTCTTGAAGTAAGTAGTCCCTCAGCATCTGACAGCTGCCATTTTTGTCATCCAGCTTCTCAAGTCTTTGATTTGCTTGACAGAGCAACGTAGCTGCGATCAGGAATTTAGGGTTGCCATTTTGTGGCACTACACAACTTTTAATTTTTTTTTTCTTTCCTAATTAGAGGAAGAAAATTTTATTGGTGGTCCTGCAGTGAATGTTTTTTCTTAAATTGACAAATCCTATCTCCTGAATATCAGATAGAGGCCTGGTTTTACTTAAATGGATTTAATTTAGATGTACTTTGTTCTGATGCAGAAATCTACCTCAAACAGCCCAACTAGAAAGAGGAAATCCTCTTCTCTTGGGCAAGAACAATCCCCTCCCATTGTCATCATCTTCAAAGACCTTGAGAGCTTCCTACCCAAAGTGCTGCAGGACTTCATAATCATCAGCAGGTAATAGCAGATTACAGATGCTCGTTTTATAGTGGTGGTTGTAAAGAATTTGAAGCCCTGCTTAAATTACAGTGTTAGCATTACCGTAACTGAGTAACCTAGAAAGCATTACTTTGGGGGGGAAAAAAAGTCTGAAAATTAATTGCTGTTAAAATTTGTCGTGATGAGGACAATCTGGGTCTGGTAGTGAACAATGATGGGACCGAGTGAACCTGGAAAAATAAATAGCTTAAAAAGTAGTGAAATGATCTGAACTTCATGTATATAAAGCACAGTGAAAGAGAGAGGCTGAAGGCCAAGGCACTCATAGGGGGAGAAATTCAACTCACGGCCATCCACTTTGTGCCTGAAAAGCGGGCGGTAGGAGTCGAAAATCAGGGGGAGGGGGCACCTCGGCCACTCCATTGATCCCCAAGGCCTGCCTGATGCCATTTTCAGGTGGGCCTGTAAATGGGGGAGCAGCCTGTCCGTCTGAAATGGGCGTAAAGCTGCTTGACTATGCAAATTTGGGTCATAGGAACAGGAGTAGGCCATTCAAGCACTCTACCCTATTCCGCCATTCAATTAGATCATGGCTGATCTGCACCTCAACCCCATTTACCCGTCTTTGCTCCATATCCCTTGACACCCTTACCTAACAAAAAATCAATCCATCTCAGTCTTGAAAGCTTCAATTGATTCAGCATCCATGGCCTTTTGAGAGAGAGAGAGTTCCAGATTTCTACTACCCTCTGTGTGAAGAAGTGCTTTGTCCAATTGCGTGAATGATTTGTTCTTATATATTCCAAGCAAGTGAATACAGTTTTTGTGAAAAGAAATGGGTTTGAATATGGATTGTAGGTTTGTAGGTTTATTCAGGTTGATGATGTGATTTCCAGACAGGGGTATGAATGTGGTCCATCTTACTTGGAAGTCATCATTAATTCTGCTTGGTTTTTTAATGTTTCAGTAACTACATCCAGCAACTCCCACTGGTGCTGGTTTTTGGAATTGCCACGTCTCCAATCACGATACACCGAATGCTGCCCCACACAGTTTCCTCGCTGCTCTGTATTGAGCTGTTTCAGTCGCTTTCCTGCACCGATCACTTGGCTACAGTTATTGTTAAGGTAATCGATACCCACTGACTGCTTTTGGGGAAAAAAAACTGTTTAAAGCATTGTACGTCAGCCAACAATGGGCCATGTTTATCTGAAGTAATTCATTGTACAGCTATGCTTCCGAAGGGTTGTCTTTTGTGTGAACAGCTCAGCTCTTGTCAGATCAGATGTTTATTATTCTTAAAAATGGAATGTTGTTTGCAACCCCAGCACAGTGAGATTAAGAACAACATTTAGTATTTCCTTTCTTTCCTTGCCCCTCTCCTTTCTCCAATTTTCAGCTTAAAGGATAGATGAATATTCTGCAATTTTACTTGATTACTTTGAGGAGCAATGAATATTTACTCAGAACTTTCCCTCCGAAAATTAAGTTGCTGGATTACAGTCCATTAAAGGATGGAGTATACATGGTCTTGGAAGGGGTTGCTTTGAATGAGCTTTAATGGTCCTTATCTCCTCCATTGTGTACTTATACCAACCCAGATATCATTTTAGACGGTGTGTGTAGAAAATTCAGGGACTGATGGGACTGGGACGAGTTGGGAAATAATCAAAGGAGGACAGCACAAGTCCTACTAGCAATTCCAAGGGAGGATATGATCCCAAATAAATGCCTCTTAATAAGTCATTTTCTGTCAGTATTGGAACATTTTAGATGCGTTTGCACCATAATGGTAACTGTTTCGCCTTGCACCAATCCTAACATTACAGTTTAAATCTGGAGCAAGGGCCTGGAGGAGGGATTAGCACTACACTTCATTCAGGTCAAGCTCTGTTTCCAGATTTGCACTACAAAGCTTTAAGTTCAAAGTAAAACCACTTCAGAACAAGGGGGCATAACCTTTAAAATTAGAGTTAGGTCGTTTAGGGGTGATATCAGGAAGCACTTCTTCACACAAAGGGTAGTGGAAATCTGGAACTCCCTTCCCCCAAAAAGCTTTTGAGGCTGGGGGTCAATTGAAAATTTCAAAACTGAGATTGATAGATTTTTGTTAGGCAAGGGTATTAAGGGTTACGGAACCAAGGCGGGTAGATGGAGTTAAGATACAAATCAGCCATTCATAATTGAATGACCGAACAGGCTCGAGGGGCTAAATGGCCTACTCCTAGAATCATAGAAAATTTACAGCACAGAAGGAGGCCATTCAGCCCATTGTGTCTGTGTTGGCCGAAAATGAGCTACCCAGCCGAATCCCACTTTCCAGCACTTGGTCCGTAGCCTTGTAGGTTATGGCACTTCAGGTGCATATCCAGGTACTTTTTAAATGTGATGAGGGTTTCTGCCTCCACCACCCTTTCATGCAGTGAGTTCCAGACCCCCACCACTCTCTGGGTGAAAAAGTTTTTCCTCACCTCCCCTCTAATCCTTCTACCAATTACTTTAAATCTATGCCCCCTGGTTATTGACTCCTCGGCTAAGGGAAATAGGTCCTTCCTACCCACTCTATCTAGGCCCCTCATAATTTTTGCACCTCAATTAAATTACCCCTCAGCCTCCTCTGTTCCAAAAAAAACAACCCCAGCCTATCCAATCTTTCCTCATAGCTAAAATTCTCCAGTCCTGGCAACATCCTCCTAAATCTCCTCTGTACCCTCTCTAGTGCAATTACATCCTTCCTGTAATGTGGTGACCAGAACTGTACGCAGTACTCAAGCTGTGGCCTAACTAATCTTATATTCTATGCCTCGGCTAATAAAGGAAAGTATTCCGTCTGCTTTCTTAACTACCTTATCAGGGATCTGTGGACATGCTCTCCAAGGTCCCTCACTTCCTCTACATCTCTCAGAATCCTCCCATTTATTGTGTATTCCCTTGCCTCGTTTGCCCTTCCCAAATGCATTATCTCACACTTCTCTGGATTGAATTCCATTTGCCACTTTTCTGCCCACCTGACCAGCCCATTGATATCTTCCTGCAGTCTACAGTTTTCCTCCTCACTATCAACCACATGGCCAATTTTTGTATCATCTGCAAACTCCGGCGCGGACGTGATGGGCCGAATGACCTCCTTCTGTGCGTAAATTTTCTATGATTCTTAATCATGCCCCCTACATTTAAATCCAAATCATTAATATATACCACAAAAAGCAAGGGACTTAGTACTGAGCCCTGCGGGACCCCACTGGAAACAGCCTTCCAGTCTCAAAACTCCTGTTCTTATGTTCTTACTGATGACCATTGTAAGAACACAAGAAACAGGGGCAGGAGTAGGCTATACGGCCCCTCGAGCATGCTCTGCCATTCAACAAGATCATGGCTGATCTTCAACCTCAACTCCACTTTCCCGCCTGAACCCCATATCCTTCGATTTCCCCTAGAGTCTAAAAATCTATCTATCTCAGCCTTGAATATAATAATAAATAATTGAAGTGTAAATGCGGTTTTAGAAATGTCCCCAGCCACTTTGAAGCATTGATTTGCTTATGGAAAGGACATATCTACTGATTTCAATTTTCTTATGTGGAAGCAGACACTGGAGCACCAGCATGCAACACCGCTAAGCACTGGCTGCGGGTTTGGTTTCTTCCGCTGAGTTCACTGTCTTTTCATTCTGGCGAGGGGCTGAGCCAGAGACCAGTTACTTGGCAGTTACAGAGAAGGAGAATCGTCTTGAGGCCCCTCTCGTGCACATCATGGCAGCTAGCTCAAAGCAGTACTGGCTGAAGCGGGTAGGAGGCTACCTGTTCATCCTCTGAATTACAACTGAAACATAGGGGAAGTAATTAGAGGGGAAAATGTCCTTATTTTTAAAAAAGAATTAAAGGAGCTCAAGAGAAAGTTCTGAACAAAGAAATGAATGCGGGACATTGGACTGCAGTGTGCGGTGCAGAAGATCTCCATTCACAACTAACTGTGAGAAATGCAGATCCATCTGATGCGCTGCACTATTATACTCCAACCTGCCCCGAACCTATGGGTCGCTTTGAATTGTTGGAGGAACTGTGGGTGAACTAACGCCTGGTCTGGCAAAGTTCCCCCATCTACCACTGCAGTCCTTGTGGTGATCGTTCTCCCTCAAAAATGTTTGGTAGAGAATTCCAGGATTCTATAGTATTGTAGTCTCATCGTAGATACAGCTCAGGAGGGGGCCATTTGGCCCATCGTGCCTGTGCCGGCTCTTTGAAAGAACTATCCAATTAGTCCCGTTCCCCTGTTCTTTCCCCAGAGCCCCGTAATTTTTTTCCCTTCAATATTTATCCAACTCCCTTTTGAAAGTTACTATTGAATCTGCTTCCACCGCCCTTTCAGGCAGTGCGTTCAGATCATTACAACTTGCTGCATAAAAAATGTTTCCTCATATCGCCTCTGGCTTTTTTGCCGATCGCCTTAAATCTCTGGTTACCAACTTGTTCATTATTTAGAACACCTCTATCAAATCTCCCCTTAACCTTCTCTGTTGTAAGGAGAACAATCCCAGCTTCTCCAGCCTCTCCATGTAACTGAAGTCCCTCATCCTTGGTACCATTCTAGTAAATCCTTTCTGCACCTTCTCTAAGGCCTTGACATCCTTCCTAAAGCGTGGTGTCCAGGATTGAACACAATAGTCCAGCTGAGGGCTAACCAGTGTTTTATAAAGGTTTAGCAAAACTTCCTTGCTTTTGTACTTTATGCCCCTATTAATAAAGCCCAGGATCCCATCTGCTTTTTTAACAGCCTTCTCAACCTGTCCTGCCACCTTCAAAGATTTGTGTGTGTGCACCCACAGTGGGGCTGTTTTGACCCAACAATGATGAAGGAGCTGGGGTATTACATCCAAGTCAGTATGGCGTGCGACTTGGAGAGGGAACCTGGAAACTATGCTGTTCCCATGACATTGCTGCTCTTGTACTTCTCTGTGACGGAGATCGCAAGGGGAGGAAGTGCTGTCAAAGCAACCTTGTTGAGTTCTACAGTGCAGCCTGTAGATCGTGCGTACTGCAGCCACAGTGCAAGCGGACTTCTCTGTCCTGGACGGCACTGAGCTTCTTGAGTATTGTTGTGACTGCACCCATCCAGGCGAATGGTCCTTGAGGTCATCACATTTCTGCATTTGTTAACTTACCAACACCTTGTTTTCCTTTTGAGTAGGTGAGACTGTCGTTTGGAGGGTAGGACTGGGGCATCAGGATGGTGTCAATATTTCCAAAGAGTTCCCCCACACTGAGAGGTTTAAAACTGTTGGTTTAAGGTGATGTCTTAGGCATAGTTGATACGTCTGTCACTGATCAGGATGCTGTTTCTGCAACGTGCTTCACCTGTAATAGGAAAAATGAAAAGATTAACAGTTTTTGTTTTAAAGAGTGGATGAGGGTGCTCCATTTTGATTGGATTTCGAGCCAAACTTTAAACTTGCAAATATCTATATGGCGTTTGCTTTTTTTTTAATGACATTGTTAGAATTTAATATATTAAATGAAAATACTCTGCTTAGTTATGCATTTACCTGTGAGTAACTACTTTTAAAAATATATGTTCTTTCTATTTTTTTTGTACTCTTTCATAGTTGGTGCTGACAACCAAATTCCCATTTAAGTTGAGTGGAAAAGTGCTTCAGGTTCTGATCAGCATATTCTTATATCATGATTTTTCTGTGAGGAATTTTGTTAAAGGTTTTCAGGTAAGTGGAAGTTGGCACAGCTGAGCAAGTTTAAAACAGATGCTTAGACGACAAGAATTGAAATTATGGATATATAAATCCTTGTCCGGCCTCTTATTCTTCACAGCTATCTCTGTTAGAGCACTTCTACTCCCAGCCTCTTAGTCTTTTGTGCTGTACACTGGATGAAGCCAAGGCCAGGGTACAGAATCTTACCCATGATGACTGTGAACTAATCCGTCAAGTGCCGTCTATTATGGGGTGAGTAAAAATTACTTGTTTTTGAGTAAAAGCGGTGATTTATTTTTCCCTCTCTTGCCAATTTTTCACTCCCACCCTGTTTTCTCATCTCTTCTGTCCTGAAGGTATTGACTCACTCAGGTACTTCGCACAAGTGGCTATTCTTCATGTGTAAGCCTTGACAATGAGTTGGTGGCTATTCAACTGGATTGGTCATCACAGCCAACCCTAATCCTGGTCAGTCACCAGTAATCAGGGACCACAGTAGCTGATTTTTTGTTTCTTTTCCCCACCCCCTTCCCCCCCATCCCTAATGCAGAGATGCTCAGACCAATTAAAAGCACTGTAGCTGAGATAAGACCAAGGATTAAACCAGGAACCTTGCCAGTCTCAATGACTCAGCTACTTACTGAATAAGCTTAAGGAAATCATATGAATTCTATTATTAGTGGACTGCCGGCAACTCTGGTTAAATTCTTGCGGTTATGTAGTGCTATGCTATTAAATTCCACAAATGACATTCTGTAGTCTAACTAGGGCTGAATTCGTAGTGTTTCATGGACTATTTGATCCTGTTTGGCTACATGTATCCCTGTTAATCATGAACTAGTAATATTTTTCAAAGGAGCAAACCGCTCCTAACACACTCTATGTGGGATTGTGTTGCCGTAATGTATGTTAAGGTGTGCTGTACCATCTCGTCTGTGATTCATTTTTCATGTCACATTGGTGAAGTTACGAACAGTCTTCCCTGATCATCCATTACTCGCTCTGCCATGTGAGCTCCTGTGCCGTAAAGGCTGAAACTGCATAACCAGGCTCTTTATGATTGAAATATATGTATGAAATTATATTGGTGAAACAAATCATTTTCCCTTGAAATGGAAAGATCCTTGTGACCTTTTCTCCTGTGGTTCTCCTCTCTTCCTGAAGGCATTGACTCCCTCGCTGGGATAGGGCTGCGCAAAGGCAGTTGTTAACCTCACAAGTGCTGCCAAGCTACCTGACAGGAACTCAGCCTGGATGGTGGAGGACATCACTGCTGATCCCCATCTTGTTCCGAGCATGTTTTAATGTTGGGATCCAATTTTGCATAAATTTTCGGTAAATCATCATTTTATATGCCACTAAATGCATGGTGGGATATCCCAGTTGTTTGGAGCATTGATTCTAAAGTAGCAACTCTGGTAATATTCGGGAGAGATTGCACTAGCAAAATTTTATTTTTTTTAAAGGTGCGCTGGAAGTAAATATGCTCTCACAACATTATTTAGTCAGTATCTGGAAATCACATTTTTTTGTTATATTTTAAATTGGCCCTCTTTAATTATTACTGCACCAATATGCTTTTTTTTAATAAAAAGTGAATCTAAATTTTGGGATTTCAGGATCATCTTGATTTTGCTTATTTTAATATTTTTAATTCTAATTTTAAACCATCCTGTAGATCCGTGAATCAATTATCCTGACTCACCTTTTCTGATTGTTGATCTGTACTGTCACATTTTGAATTATTCATGCCATTAGAATGTGACCTTCAGAGGTAAAATATTGCCACATGTGATAGTCCCAGTGACAGCTGGTAAAAAGCTCTAATGTCCCTCATATAACTCTGCATGTTTCCTTATAGCTTCCATAAATTCCGAATCTGCCGTACAGTAAATCTCCACGTACATTAATTTCAAAGTGACTGTTCAGACAATTAAAAAAATCAAATTAACTTTTTAAGAAAAGTAATGTAGGAGCTCAAATAGAATTTTCCATGCTTGTAAAATGTTCTATTTTAAATCTATTAAAATGTATAAAAATAAAGAAATACTTGGTTTACATAGCACCTTGTTCCATCATCAGAATGTCTCAGTGTACTTTTCACACTGCTTTTGGAGTGGAACGACCGTCATTTAGGCAAACATGACATTTTGCACTAACGATATCCCACAAACAACAATGAGATGAATGACCAATTAATCTGTTTTGGAGCACTGATTGAAGGAGGAATGTTTTCAAACTCTAGATTTCAGTGTTAAGCATTTGTATTTTCTTTCACTTCAAGTAAACTATATGACAGTTTTGACATTGGTTGGATTAGTTTCAAATCTCAGTGGTAATTGTGGATGAATGAGAGTCAAAGATAAAATGTCACTGCTTTTTGCAGATGCCAACTACTTATAGCCAGGGCTTAACTAAACACCACATTTTAAAAAAATTTTCAATAGCTAAGGAAGTCACTAATAAAATTAACTATAAAATAATTGACACGAGCCTGTTTCATGATGTTTACACTCTTTCTCAAGTGTATGCACATAAAAGAAAGGACTTGCATTTATATAGTGCCTTTCACAACCTCAGGACTTCCCAAAGCACTTTACAGCCAATTAAGTACTTTTGAAGTGTAGTTACTGTTGTAATGTAGGAAACGCAGCAGCCAATTTGCATACACAACAGCAATGAGATGCATGACCAGATAATCTGTATTTTAATGGTGTTGGTTGAGGGATAAATGTTGGCCAGAACACTGGGAGAACTCCCCAGCTCTTCTCCGAATAGTGCCCTGGGATCTTTTACATCCACCTGAGACGGGGCCTCAGTTTACCATCTCTTCCAAAAGACAAAACCTCCGATGGTGCAGCATCCCCTCGGTACTGCACTGATGTCAGCCTGGATTATGTGCTCAAGTCTCTGCAGTGGGACTTGAATCCACAACCTTCTGACTCAGAGGCAAGAGTGCTACTACTGAGCCAAGTCTGACACTTTAATAAATGTTTCTATTCCATAACCATCCATTAGTTTCCTTCATTTACACTTGTAGTTTTCATACAATATTTAGACGTTTGGGGCTCAATTTTAAAAGGGCGGGGCGATGGCAGTGGGGTGGGGGGGGGGGTGGGGTGATTTGCGGGCATCAAACCTGGAAGGGAAGTAGGCGGGTTGCAATCTAATGAGGCCAATTAAAGCCTCTTCTGGGTTTCTGGCAGCCAGCCTGATTGACAGGAGCTGCACATCTGAGGTGGGTGGGGGGGGGGGTGGAGAGAAAGAGAGTGAGAGAGACCTCATCGGCCGTTGCGAGGGGGAGGGGGGAGGAGACATTGGAAGGGTGTGCAGAAGATAGCGGATAGCGGACATCGGAAGGGTGTGCAGAAGATATCGGAAGTGGGGGGGGGGGTGTGCAGAGACATCGGACATCGGAAGTCGGGGGTGTGCAGAAGATATCGGACATCGGAAGTGGGGGGTGTGCAGAAGATATCGGACATCGGAAGTGGGGGGTGTGATACAGTGACTATGTAGTTTTTTAAAAATGGTTTTATTACACAATCCCTACCAATTTCCTGAAGGGCAGGACAATACAGTGGAGCCCCAAAGTTCACACCTGCAGTCCTCCATACACAGAGTTCTTGATCTTAGCCATGCCAATGTGGGACGGCACTAGGTAGAGGCCAGATACCATACTGCAGGAAGGAAAACAGGGCAAAATGTCACCAAAGGTTGCTCTTTGATACTTTATACCGCTTTATTTCAGAGCGGCATTCCAGAGGACTGGAATGGGTTTTGCACTTTCTTACCAAGAGATAATCTGTGCCGTGAAACGTCGTTGAGAGGGAAAGTAGGAATAATAAATAATAATTCATCATGAGCAGAAAATACAGTACAGTAGATTAGGGAAGTAAATGGAAGGAGTGTTTGCAGACCTGGTTTATGGGGAGGGATGAGGTTGACTGACAGGTGTTGCGTAGAATCATACAGCACAGGAGGAGGCCATTCAGCCCATCGTGCCTATGCTGGCTCTTTGAAAAAGCTATCCAATTCATCCCATTCCCCTGCTCTTTCCCCTTAGCCTTGCAAATTTTTCCCCTTCAAGTATTTATCCAATTCCCTTTTGAAAGTTATTATTGAATCTGCTTCCACCACCCTTTTCAAGCAGTGCATTCCAGATCATAACAACTCGCTGCGTAAGAAATGTCTGCTCATGTTGTCTCTGGCTCTTTTGATCACCTTAAATCTGTGTCCTCTGGTTACCGACCCTTCTGCCACTGGAAACAGTTTTTCCTTATTTACTCTATCAAAACCCTAATATGATTATGAACACCTCTATCAAATTTCCCCTTAACCTTCTCTGCTCTAAGGAGAACAACCCCAGTTTCTCTAGTCTCTCCACATAACTGAAGTCCCTCATCCCTGGTACCATTGTTGTAAATCTCTGCACCCTTTCTAAGGCCTTGATATCCTTCCTAAAGTGTGGTGCCCAGAATTGGACACAATATTCCAGCTGAGGCCTAACCATTGTTTCATAAAGGTTTAGCATAACTTCTTTGCTTTTGTACTCTTTGCCTCTATTTAGAAAGCTCAGGATCATGTGTGCCTTTTTATCAGCCTTCTCAACTTGTCCTGCTACCTTCAAAGACTTGTGTATGTGCACCCCCAAGTCTCTCTACTCCTGCACCCCCTTTTAAAATTGTACCATTTAGTTTATATTGCCTCTCCTCATTCTTCCTACTTCACACTTCTCCACGTTAAATTTCATCTGCCATGTGTCTGCCCATTTTATCAGTCTGTCTATGCCCTCCTGAAGTCTATTACTATCCTCCTCACTGTTTACTACATTTCCAAGTTCCGTGTCATCTGCAGATTTTGAAATTACGTCCTGCATTTCCATTAACTTGTCCCATTATCACCCCTTTTTGCCTTGCACCATCATCCCTTCTGTCAATTAATCACTCCTGCCCGCCACCCTAGCACAGACTTCCCATTTGTTCTTTACCTTCCCCCACCCCCCCACCTTTTCCCTGGCTCTCTCTACTTGCTTAAAAGCTGTTAATCTCCCGACATCTTCCAGTTCTAATGAAAGGTCATTGACCTGAAACGTTAATTCTGTTTCTCTCTCCACAGATGTTGCCTGACCTGCTGAGTGTTTCCAGCATTTTCTGTTTTTATTTATTATGTCCCTGTTGCATCTGCATTTTTTTCCAGCTTGTCTACATTTCTCTTTATTGCTTTTTCACTGTTTTGCAGCCTGTAATAAATTCCCATTGAGTTCCCTTTTTATTTGTTAACTCTACCCATACAGATTCAGTTTTTTTCACCATTCCCTATAGTGCTGTAATAGAATCTTTGATTAATACTGCCACTCTGTCCTACCTGAATATTTTGTAACCAAGAGTTACAAGAGTGTGTGCCTTTGGTCCCCCTCGTTTCTTTGCTTCTGTCTCCAGCATGCCTTCCTATGCCTCTTTGTCCCACTTCTACTTGATATGACCAGTATGATGCTTTCCAGCGGCCTTCCTGCTCTGGCTCTCTATTCTAGAAGCAGTTGCCTTTCTATATTAAGAGTATATCAATTTAAGTGCTGGGAGGCTGCAATAACTTGCTTTAAGGTGGAGCTCCATGTGTCTCAGGCTGCAATAACTTGCTTTAAAGTGGAGCTCCATGTATCTCATTGTGAGCATAAGTACAGAGGGGGGGAGCTGGAATATTTTGCATCAGGCATGTGGGCCAAATTAGTGTTTAGAGGCACATCCAGGCTAGGGAAAAGAGAGTTGGAGGTTACTATCCAACTAAAAAAAGCCACAGTCTGTAAATGTTTCAATGAAATGATTCAAACCAGCAGCCAAAATTGAGAAGGATACTACACTGGTATATGCCCATGTTGTACTGTATGTACAATAAAAACATAAACCATGTGTTGCAGTCTAAAGGTCGAAAGAGATATGTTTTATGATGTCACCGATGCGCTTCAATATTGCTGTCTTGCAACACTGCCACCGACATATCCATTGTGTAAGCACTGTTATTATATTTCGCTATAATGCTCAACCAGTAAAATTAATCTGTGTTTGCTTTTTAATTTTAGATATGTTGAGGATCAGGACTTCGAGAAGCAGGTTAAACTTTTGACCAATGACCAATATTTAAAGGTAATCTATTTGCTTACTGTGCATTCCAAATATGTTACGAGTTCCACTTGCCTATCACACTCGTCCTCCCTCATCTACACTTGATTCTTGTCATCCAGTGCATTAAATTTTAAATCCTTTTCGTCATCTTCAAATCGCTCCATGGCCTCACCCTACCCTATCTCTGCAACCTCCTCTAGTTTTACATACCCCCCACCCCCGCAGCCTTTGGTCTTCTGACTCTGGCCTTTTACGCATTCCTCCCCCGCCCCCCTACCCATATCCCACCTTTGGTGGCAGAGCCGTCAGCTGCTTCAACCCTACCCTCTGGAATTCCCTCCCTAAATTCCTCTGTTGTTTATCTCTCTGCACCTTTAACAACCTTCTCAAAACCCATTTTACCAACCAGACTTTCATTCACCTCTTCTGCCTCTCGTACAATGGATTAAAATCTCACTCGATTACTGCTCAGCTATTTCTTCTCCCCTCCCATTCTCCACTGTGTAAAATGCCTTGGGATGTTTCTACAATAAAAGGTGCTTTATAAATGCAAGTTTCTGTTGAAACTACTGCCTCCTTAAGCTGACACAATGGAAAGTTCTGGTATGTTTTAGAAGGTTGTGGTTCTGGGTGTTAAACCTTCTGCAAAACAGAAAGATTTACTTGATGACAGAGGTACAAGGGTGAAGAAATAATGATGAATTTATACAAAATGTGGTTAGGCCGCAGTTAGAGCACTGTATGCAGTTTCAAGTGCCCCAATATAGAAAGGACATTAAAGACATAGATAGCATTCAGCCAATAGATTCACCAGGATGATGCCAGGGATGAGAAGCTAGTTATGAGGAGAGGCTTGAGATACTGGGACTATTTCCATTGGAGAAGAGACGGTTAGGAGAAGATTTAATAAAGGTTTTTAAGATTATGAAGTGGTTTGATAGAGTGAATAGGGAAAGACTATATCTTCTTGTGGGTCAGTGACAAAGGCTTATCAATTTAAAATTGTCACAGAGAGCGAGAGAGGTTAGGAGAGATTTCTTTACACACAGGGTTATTGGGGCACGGAATGCCTTGCCACAGGGAGTAGTTGAGACAGAGATCGTTGATTCTTTTAAGGAAAAACTGGATAAATGGAGAAAGATACCTTTATGATATAAGAAATCTATGCGGAGAGAGCAGGGCAGTGGGATTCATTTTGGACTGCTCTGACAAAAGTAATTTTAACCCCCAAGAATGGATGGGTTGGGGTGAGTGGGAAGTTAAAATAAAAGCTTTTTGGAGCGGGACCACATCCTGACTCCAACACGCCCACTCTGGGTTTGACCCAGGCCCGTTTGGGCGCGCGCATACAACAGAAACCCGGAAGTCCCGCCCCCACTTAAAGCCGGCGGGCTGATACTTAAAGGGGCAATGTACCTCATTGAATTAGTTGAGGTACTTAATTTTTTGTGCATTAGAAAAATAAAATGAATTTATCCTTACCTTTTTGGGTTTCCCATCACTTCCAATTCACGTCAGGTGAAAGCAGGCGGGAGGGGCCAGATCCATGAGGTGAGTGCCTTTATTGCACGGCTTGTGGGCCTGGAGGAGCAGGAGTGCTTCTTCCAGGCCCAACAGGACCCCTATGATCAACCAACCCGCACCCCCGCCCCCCCACCCAACCATTTTCAAGGCCCACCTGATGTCGCCCCACCTTCCCCATCCCCCCCTCCGATTTGTTCCACGGCCCACGATCTCTTCCTACCGCTCTCTGATTCACGGCTCCATTCCCTGCCGACAAGCAGCCAGCCTGTCAATCTGGCTGCCTGGCACATGGGGAAACGCGGAAGCACACTCACTCACCATCAATTGAGCTGGGATCGCAGATTGCGACGCACTCGTTTGGCTCCTGGGTTCCCCATGCAAATATCTAGGGACAGGCTGGGTTCCCGGCTCCAAGTTAAAATCATGCCCTATGGATTGTTCTGTGCTGTAAATTGCTATGGTTTTGTTTTGTTTGTGGGCACAATTTAAACTCTTTTACCCTTTGGCTACAAGCTATGACTGACCCGGTAGATGTATTTATTGAAAATGAAAAACTGCCATTTTAAAAAAAAAAGGCAGGAATTATAGGAAATGATCTGTGCAAATCGTACAAACCAGCCATCATCAAAAATGGCAATAACAATGGATTTTGGTCCTGCTAATATTAGTGCATGTTTCCAGATGAAGCATGTAATGATGCTTTAAGGGTACACAAAAAATATGATTAGTAACTGAGGATAAAGTAATAAAAGCTGCTTCCTTTTTATTTGCCCTCCACACTATGCAGGATGTTGTCCAGAAACTGCTGACTGGCCTTCACATTTACCACACGAATTACTTCCCGGTTCTGAAATGTCTGCATGTTTTCACATCGTCTCTTCCAAAATATCCTTTAGGTAAACAGGTGCGTGCACACTTTATAAAGTACCTGAAAAACGTAACCAGAAATTTCTTAGCATTTTACCCTTTTGAAAATTAACGGTATACATATTTAGCATCTTATTTTTTTAAAAGTCCATTAAAGATTATGGAAGGCTGATTGGGTGAGGTGTCATCAGTAATTTATATTAAAATGAAAAACTATGACGGTCATATATTGTATGCAAGCACTGTCCTTGTTATGATGCTCCTGTCATGAGCTACTATAGGACCAACTGTGCTGTTCCAATGGCACTGTAAGCACTTGCACATGGTCCATAAGATGACAGAGAACCTTTACGATCTATAATTGGCCCCGTAAGAACTGAATTATCTTTTCTCATCAGCAAATCTGTTTTTGGCAATTGTGTGAGGAAAGAGTGAGTGTCTAAAATCAACTGCTGATTTATATAATTACCTTTTCAGTCAGGCAAATGTTGTGAACATTCCCACCTGCTAGAGGGGGTAAAAAATGCAATCAGAACTGTCATCTGTATTTAGTTTCAAGGGATACATTGCGCTCATCAGGCGAATCACTGAGCCGCATAGGTGTTGGATATTTAACATTGTAAAACTTCCCTGTACAGCACTACTTCAGTGTGCATTGTTTATTCAATGCTCAGAGGGTCAGTAATTATTTATTGATCATGTTAAATGTTATAAAGCAGTTAATAAATGAACGAGTAAATGGAGGATTTGGCATAACGTGTTGTTGAATGTGACATTTATTCCATGAGTAAAGGAAAACATGTAACTTCTGACAGTCATGCATAAGTTTTATACGGGTCTCCTTTACGAGTGGAATAAACATCGAATGCAACAATCTCGTGTACATTATTCTATCTTATGGATGCATGTGTTTTTTCTGTGTATGTTATTTAAAAACAAAAAGTAAAGAAACTTTGCATTATGAACAGAATTGTGGTCGAGATCATAGTCGTCTTGTTGTGAATTGTGAAATGGTACGTAGGAGAACTCCGCCATTATCAGGGGAGACCATCCTTACAGTCAAGGGTGCACCGTCAGCCTGCGTGTGTGCAGGTTTCTAAGATGTGGTCTTGGTTGGGAGGTTTGTGTGGTTCACTAGCTTTGTGCAATTAGCGAGCTGGTGACAGGTTTGTGGACATGGAGGGGACAAAATTATTTTACTAAACTGTAAATTTTTTTTCAATTTTACACACAAAGAAAAATATGCCGAGGAGAACAATTACACGGGTACTTCCTTCATTTTGGGGGAGGGAGAGATTGATCATTGTGAAACATAGGCCTAGAAATTTGTTGATGCCACGCCTGTTTTACAGGCGTAAAGTGGGTACTTATGCACCCAATGGCAGCGTATGCGCGCACGTTTCGTGCCAGAAGAGTACCGCCTGCCATATTGGTAAAGGCTATAGTATAGGCGTCCAGGGCCTGAGCCTGAAACAGGCTATCTGATTTCTTCCTCAAAGTATAGTGTGTAATTTGTAGTTATGGGCACTGCAGAATGCTCAGTGAAGTTATAGCAGGGAATTGCTTGGTTCACATTCATGAGAAAGCAACAACTAGCTGTTCAGAGCTGCAAATGTTGCATAAACCTTTATTATTTACCAGTGACGGTGGTGGTTTTTCACAATACATTGATTTTTCTCTTTACTCAGTTGCCCAGTGAATGTTTCTATACAATTTATAGATGACCTGTGATTCCCCATAGATCAGGGAACTTTACATCACATGTTTGGAGAAGAATGTATGGGAAACTGAGGAATACAGTTCTGCCTTCCAACTGCTCGGGTAATTATGATCGGTAGTGATTGTATGCTTTAGCTTCACCAGCTCATTTAAGAGCCCCACGGTGATGCAGAATTTTACAGCTGCAGCACACTGCACTTGCGACTTTCATATGCCTCTTGCCACACATTTCTGGAGCCACACTGTCAAAGTTACCTCCTCATCTTTTTGGTTGAGTGTGGTACTCAGTAATCATGTCTGATCAGCTGTTCCTGTTACTCTGAATTACATAGAATGTACAGCACCAAAACAGGCCATTCGGCCCAACTGGTTCATGCCGATGTTTATGCTCCACACGAGCCTCCTCCCACCCCTCCTCTAACCCGATCAGCATAACCCTCCACTCCTTTCTCCCTCATGTGTTTATCTAGCTTCCCCTTAAATGCATCTATGCAAAGTTAATTCAGTTCCTTCATGCAGGTAACGCCACATCAACTCTTTGATTTATGTCTCACTGTAGAACTCATTGTTTCAACAATTTTAAAGTATTCACAAAAAAGTTACATGATTTTTAACAGGAATACAATTGACGAGACTCTAATTTCAAATAGTTTCACTGCCTCAAGAGGACAGCCTATGTGCCAAATCTGATAAACAATATCCTAGACTGTAAGATTAGTCATTTTAATTTTTAAAAAGTCTTCAGTTAAATTACTTGAAACGGGAACACCAAGTAGGAGCTGCATCCTGCAGTGCCATTGGTTTTCATTTTTCTGTTTTGAGAGGTAATTTTCTAGTTGGATGAAGGGTGAGTGATCCAGTCCCAGGCCTCGCCAGCCGGTTCAGCCCTGAGGTAGGCCACTAACAGGCATGCGACAACATGCTTGGGATGATTTTCTCTCCTGGTGTTCAACACCACTGTGGCACGAACTTTTCACTTCTAACTTTTTTAATCAGTTGTTGTATGCAGAAGTTTCCACCATTGTAATAGTTATACAATGAAGGCATTCTAAGATCTGGGGCACTGAGCTTCCCCTATATTCTGCAAATGGGAAAAACCATGGTGGCATAGTGTCATATTTAATTGAATGCAGAACAGGCTCGAGGAGCTGAATGGCCTATTCCTGTTCCTATGTTCGGTGGGAGAGGGTGCTCATTTCAGTACATTTGTTGAATTCGTGGTGTGATTTTTAAAAACAGTTTCTTTTTTTTTATCTGGCCCAGAATGATGGCAAAAGATGAGCTAATGTGTCTACTTCAGAAATGCATAGAAGTGTTGAAGTCTTCCAAGCAGCAGAGAGCTCTCACTGACACAATGCAAAAGCTGGAAGAATTCCTCACAAAGTTTCAGCAACCAGACAGTAAGTGCTGCGCAATGTATTAAATCGATACAAAGTGATGGTGCGATAGATCAATGTGTGGTATGTCATGCAGAATTGAGCTTTCCAGCAGCATTTTGGAATGGAGGTGTGGAGAAAAATTAATGTGCCAGCTGACACAGTCTTACATATTTAACACTTTATTCCCCACTACTTTATTTAATTCCAATTCATAGAATTATGCAGCAGAGAAGGAGGACATTCAGCCCACAGTGTCCGTGTCCGCTCTTTGAATGGACCGTTCAATTAGTCTCACTCCCCTCTCTTTCCCCATAGCCCTGCAAATTTTTCCTATTCAGTTATATATCCAATTCCCTTTTGAAGGCGCTATTGAATCAGCTTCCGCCACTCTTTCAGACTGTGCATTCATAACAACTTGTTGCTTAAAAAAATGTCTCCTCATTTCCTTCCTGGATTCTTTGCCAGTTATCTTAAATCAGTGTCCTCTGGTTACCGATCCTCCTGCCAGTGGAAACCGTTTCTTCCGGTGTACTCTATCAAAACCCCTGATAATTTTGATCACCTCTATTAAATCTCCCCTTAACCGTCTCTGCTCCAAGGAGAATAATCCCAGCTTCTCTAGTCTCTCCACATAACTGAAGACCCTCATCTCTGGTGCTATTCTGGTAAGTCTCCTCTGCACCCTCTCCAGGGCCTTGACATCCTTCCTAAAGTGTGGTGCCTAGAATTGGACAAAATATTCCAACTGAGGACTAACCAGTGTTTTATAAAGATTTAGCATAACTTCCTTGCTTCTATGCCTCTATTTATAAAGCCAAGATTTCCGTATGCTTTTTTAACAGCCTTATCCACTTGTCCTGCCACCTTTAAAGATTTGTGTATGTGAACCCCCAGGTTTCTCTGTTCCTGCACCCCCTTTAAAATTGTACCATTTAATTTATATTGCCACTCATTTTTGCTTACAAAATGCATCACTTCACACTTCTCTGCATTAAATTTCATCTGCCATGTGTCTGGAAATTCTTTTGCCAAATTTTTTTTTAAATCACTGCTTAAAATCTGTGGACGATTGTTACTGTTTTCATTGTTTACTTAAACGAATATGAAAATGGATACAAGACCTTTAGTCCCAGTTAATTGTTAAGGTCACAACCTATTCATCATGAGTTACATTTTGTTTTGTTTATACCTTATCATGCTGAGGAATGGAACTGGTTTCCACATTTGGCACCCAGTGTTGAGTAATCCCAGATCAGATAAAACGCAGGCCACATACAGAGTAAAACTAATGCAAATTTTTTCCACTTCTCACACTATTCATCTCTGTGGCCTTTGAGTGAGGTTGCCAGTTTTTTCTGAATTATGGAGATTTTTGTGATCCTGTACCCACTGACAACCAAAGCTCATTTTACGTACAAACCATATAGTTGGTACAGAGAGTGTGTGAGAAAGTTGGCTTCCGACTGATAGCCTGGGCTCGATTTGAACCACAATTTCAGAGGTGAAAGGGCATTTTCAAACATCTGTGCCAGCTAGGCTCACTTATTTCTCATCTGTTAAATACATCTGTTCCGCTAGTGATGAGAGTTTTCCACTAAGTAGTGAAATCTCACTGCTAAGAAACTAACCTGGCATTGGTCATGATTACAACTCAGGAGGCTTTTCTCCAGAGTCATGTGAGAATTTACAATGGGAATATTTTAAGTCACTCAGATGTACCAGTAGGGTTGCCAACTCTGGACGTATTCCTGGAGGTTTCAGTCCTCCTCCATGTTGAGCACCACTTGGAGGAAGCACTGAGGGTAGCAAGGGCACAAAATGTACCCTGGGTGGGGGACTTCAATGTCCATCACCAAGAGTGGCTCGGTAGCACCACTACTGACCGAGCTGGCCGAGTCCTGAAGGACATAGCTGCTAGACTGGGCCTGCGGCAGGTGGTGAGCGAACCAACACGAGGGAAAAACCTACTTGACCACGTCCTCGCCAATCTACCTGTCGCAAATGCATTGTCCATGACAGTATTGGTAGGAGTGACCACCGCACAGTCCTCGTGGAGAGGAAGTCCCGTCTTCGCACTGAGGACACCATCCAACGTGTTGTGTGGCACTACCACCGTGCTAAATGGGATAGATTCAGAATGGATCTAGCAGCTCAAAACTGGGCATCCATGAGGCGCTGTGGGCCATCAGCAGCAGCAGAATTGTATTCCAGCACAATCTGTAACCTCATGGCCCGGCATATTCCTCACTCTACCATTACCAACAAGCCAGGGGATCAACCCTGGTTCAATGAGGAGTGTAGAAGAGCATGCCAGGAGCAGCACCAGGCGTACCTAAAAATGAGGTGCCAACCTGGTGAAGCTACAACTCAGGACTACATGCATGCTAAACAGTGGAAGCAACATGCTATAGACAGAGCTAAGCGATTCCACAACCAACGCATCAGATCAAAGCTCTGCAGTCCTGCCACATCCAATCATGAATGGTGGTGGACAATTAAACAACTAACGGGAGGAGGAGGCTCTGCAAACATCCCCATCCTCAATGATGGCGGAGTCCAGCACGTGAGTGCAAAAGACAAGGCTGAAGCGTTTGCAACCATCTTCAGCCAGAAGTGCCGAGTGGATGATCCATCTCAGCCTCCTCCCGATATCCCCAACATCACGGAAGCCAGTCTTCGGCCAATTCAATTCACTCCACGTGATATCAAGAAACGGCTGAGTGCACTGGATACAGCAAAGGCTATGGGCCCCGACAACATCCCAGCTGTAGTGCTGAAGACTTGTGCTCCAGAACTAGCTGCGCCTCTAGCCAAACTGTTCCAGTACAGCTACAACACTGGCATCTACCCGACAATGTGGAAAATTGCCCAGGTATGTCCTGTCCACAAAAAGCAGGACAAATCCAATCCGGCCAGTTACCGCCCCATCAGTCTACTCTCAATCATCAGCAAAGTGATGGAAGGTGTCGTCGACAGTGCTATCAAGCGGCACTTACTCACCAATAACCTGCTCACCGATGCTCAGTTTGGGTTCCGCCAGGACCACTCGGCTCCAGACCTCATTACAGCCTTGGTCCAAACATGGACAAAAGAGCTGAATTCCAGAGGTGAGGTGAGAGTGACTGCCCTTGACATCAAGGCAGCATTTGACCGAGTGTGGCACCAAGGAGCCCTAGTAAAATTGAAGTCAATGGGAATCAGGGGGAAAACTCTCCAGTGGCTGGAGTCATACCTAGCACAAAGGAAGATGGTAGTGGTTGTTGGAGGCCAATCATCTCAGCCCCAGGACATTGCTGCAGGAGTTCCTCAGGGCAGTGTCCTAGGCCCAACCATCTTCAGCTGCTTCATCAATGACCTTCCTTCCATCATAAGGTCAGAAATGGGGATGTTCGCTGATGACTGCACAGTGTTCAGTTCCGTTCGCAACCCCTCAAATAATGAAGCAGTCCGAGCCCGCATGCAGCAAGACCTGGACAACATCCAGGCTTGGGCTCATAAGTGGCAAGTAACATTCGCGCCAGATAAGTGCCAGGCAATGACCATCTCCAACGAGCGAGAGTCTAACCACCTCCCCTTGACATTCAACGGCATTACCATCGCCAAATCCCCCACCATCAACATCCTGGGGGTCACCATTGACCAGAAACTTAACTGGACCAGCCATATAAATACTGTGGCTACGAGAGCAGGTCAGAGGCTGGGTATTCTGCGGCGAGTGACTCACCTCCTGACTCCCCAAAGCCTTTCCACCATCTACAAGGCACAAGTCAGGAGTATGATGGAATACTCTCCACTTGCCTGGATGAGTGCAGCTCCAACAACACTCAAGAAGCTCGACACCATCCAAGATAAAGCAGCCCGCTTGATTGGTACCCCATCCACCACCCTAAACATTCACTCCCTTCACCGGCGCACTGTGGCTGCAGTGTGCACTATCCACAGGATGCACTGCAGCAACTCGCCAAGGCTTCTTCGACAGCACCTCCCAAACCCGCGACCTCTACCACCTAGAGGGACAAGAGCAGCAGCAGGCACATGGGAACAACACCACCTGCACGTTCCCCTCCAAGTCACACACCATCCCAACTTGGAAATATATCGCCGTTCCTTCATTGTCGCTGGGTCAAAATCCTGGAACTCCCTTCCTAACAGCACTGTGGGAGAACCGTCACCACACGGACTGCAGCGGTTCAAGAAGGCGGCTCACCACCACCTTCTCGAGGGCAATTAGGGATGGGCAATAAATGCTGGCCTCGCCAGCGACGCCCACATCCCGTGAACGAATAAAAAAAAAAATGACCTCCAACCGCCTCACCCAGTCAAAAAGCCTTTTGTTCCCCCATCTTTAATATTTTTATAACTAATAAACAAAAGCATTCAAAGAAAATGAAAAAAACACATGATTTTTCTAATTCCCTCATGATTTTTCTCCCGGGTTGCTCACAGCAGTGTCCAGGAGATTAAGCTTTAATTCCTGGAGACTCCAGGACAATCCTGGAGGGTTTGCAACCCTATTTGCACGCCCCTTCCTATTACAATCGGTGGATGGTTACCTTTCTTCTTGTAGTTGCATCGACATCGTCTTCCAGCACTGCTTCTAATGAGGGAGTTGAACGCTCGGTAAACAAAGAATTGACATTCAGTGGATGACATTTAATTAACACCATCACTAGAGGACGTTTTCTTTCTCATTTAAGTTTTGTTTTCATTATGTCTCGGGGGTGCTGTCTCAACGAGTGTTCTTTGGAGGAAATTGGCTCGCTGTATCTTCCAATAGCGCTTTTTTTTTATTTGTGTCTAGACATTGCTTCTGTGGAAGAGGTTGAAGAAGATGAAGAACACAAAACGTCACCACGGAAATCACTACGGAAAAAAACTGACCTTTATCAACTCCAAAAGGTTCTTCTATTTTCAATTAGCATTTTACTGTTCTGCCACCATCTTCAATTTCCAGGATGCTGCTGTTCTGTTTCTGAAAAGGAACCACAAACTGGCACCACCTATTTAGCTGAAATGCTCACTTAAACAATTTCTGCAACTAAGTTATAATGATTTTTTTTTTGCACAGCTATGAATTTAGGAGCAATCCGGCTTCTCCTGGATCAACGTCAAATTTTTAAAAGTATTAACTCACCTTTTTGGTGGGGGCTGCTTGCTAGGATGCATCCACGCCAGGAAAATCCCGAGTGCTTGCTTCACTCGGGGCCGCTCAGTTTCTCAGAGGGTTGTTACAACAGGTGTTGAGCTTCTCATTAGCATAAGGAAGGGACCCAACGTCTGTTTTAGGCTGCCACCCTGGAAAACAGGCACAATGAGGACCAATTTAGTAAACACTCTCGAATGCATTCAATAAATCAATTGTTTTCTACTTGTGCTGCTCTGTCTCCCAATCTCCAAAAGTTACAATCTATGATTATTACCACACTTTTCTTCTTGCAGACCTCTGATCTGCACATCCATAAATTCCTCTATTAAGTCAAGACTATAAATACTTCTGCTAATGTTTTGCATTCTTTCCTGATCCTTTTAATTCTATCGGTAAGATTTGCATGTGCTGAATACAGGGAAAAATCATACACCACCACATCTTTTTTTCAATTTGCAGAAATCAGGCAATTATGCAACTCTGTATTTGATCTGCACCTAGTAATTGAAAACAATAGTCAATCTTCTCCAACGCAAATTGCAGACATTTCAGTGGCATTTGAACCATCACGTGGATGTGTAATAATGTAATCCTGAATTTGGCAAAATTAAAGAATCCTAAGTCATTTTTAAAATCTGTAACTTAAGGTATATATCCTGATAATCTATTACCAGTGAACAGCAGATGGGAGAAGAGAACTGATACTACTATAATGCCAGCCAAGTAATGCCATATACTTTCAGGTTTCCAAAACACTATTGCTTTAATCATTTCAGCTGAGTCGTAGTATTGTGTGTTTGGTATGTGCAACTGTGCAAAAAATGTACTAAAAGTGAATGCCTTGTTTAAAGAACATTCAACTGTATTTTTGATTTTTTTTAATGTATATATTAATGACCTGGACTTGGGTATAGAGGGTATAATTTCAAAGTTTGCAGATGACATGAAACTGGGAAATGTAGCAAACAATGTGGAGGATAGTGACAGACTTCAGGAGGACATAGACAGAGTGGTGAAATGGGCAGACGAAATTTAACAGAGAAGTGTGAGGTGATGCATTTTGGTAGGAAGAATGAGGAGAGACAATATAAACTAAATAGTTCAATTTTAAAGGGAGTGCAGGAACAGAGAGACCTGAGGGTGCACATACACAAATCTTTGAAGATGGCAGGACAAGTTGAGAAGGTTGTTAAAAAAGCAGATGGGATCCTGGGCTTTATTAATAGAGGCATAGAGTACAAAAGCAAGGAAGTTATGCTAAACCTTTATAAAACACTGGTTCCGCCTCAGCTGGAGTATTGTGTTCCATTCTGGGCACCACACTTTAGGAAGGATGTCAAGGCCTTAGAGAGGGTGCAGAGGAGACTTACTAGAATGGTGCCAGGGATGAGGGACTTTAGTTTTGTGGAGAGACAGGAGAAGCTGGGATTGTTCTCCTTAGAGCAGAGAGGGTTAAAGGGAGATTTGATAGAGTTGTCCAAAATCATGGACGGTTTAGATAGAGTAAATAAGGAGAAACTGTTTCCAGTGGCAGAAGGGTCGGTAACCAGAGGGCACGGATTTAATGTGATCGACAAGAGAGTCAGAGGTGACCTGAGGAAACATCTTTTTACGCAGCGAGTTGTAATGATCTGGAATGCACTGCCTGAAATAGGTAAATACTTGAAGGGGAGAAAAAAATTACAGGGCTATGGGGAATGGTACTAATTGGATAGCTCTTTCAAAGAGCCCAGCACAGACACGATGGGTCGAATGGCTGCCTCCTGTGCTGGACCTACTATGGTACTATAATATTATTTAATGTTTAACACAAAACTAGATGGGATCGTGAGTTGTGAGGAGGATGCAAAGAGGCTTCAAGGCGATTTAGACAAGTTGAGTGAGTGGGCAAATACATGGCAGATGCAGTATAATGTGGATAAATTTGAAGATATCCACTTCAGACGAAAGAACAGAAAGGCAGAGTATTATTTAAATGGCGATAGATTGGGAAATGTTGATGCACAAAGGGACCTGGGTGTCCTTGTACACAAGTCACTGAAAGCAAACACACCGGTGTAGCAAGCAGTTAAGGAAGGCAAATAGTATGTTGGCCTTCATTGCAAGAGGATTTGAATACTGAAGCAAGGATGTCTTACTGCAGTTGTACAGGGCCTTGGTGAGACCACACCTGGAGTATTGTGTGCAGTTTTGGTCTCCTTACCTAAGAAAGGATATACTTGCCATAGAGGGAGTGCAGCGAAGGTTCACCAGACTGATTCCTGGGATGGCAGGACTGTCGTATGAGGAGAGATTGGGTCGACTCGGCCTGTACTCGAGTTTAGAAGAATGCGAGGGGATCTCATTGAAACATATAAAATTCTGACAGGGCTAGACAGACTGGATACAGGGACCAGGGGTCACGGTCTCAAGATACGGGGTAGGACATTTAGGACTGAGATGAGGAGAAATTTCTTCACACAGAGGGTGGTGAACTTGTGGAATTCTCTACCACAGAAGGCTGAGAGGCCAAGTCACTGAATATATTAAGAAGGAGCTAGATAGATTTCTAGGCACAAAAGGCATCAAGGGGTATGGGGAGAGAGCGGGAATATGGTATTGAGATAGAGGATCAGACATGATATTGAATGGCGGAGCAGGCTCGAAGGGCCAAATGGCCTACTCCTGCTCCTATTTTCTATGTTTCTATGTCTGTCAGGGAGTTCCAAGGCAGCAGTAAAGTTGAGCAGTTCTGATAACATGCGTAACGTTTTCTTTTTGCAGTATTATCTGAACCACTTTGAGTTATTTATTGTAGTTCATTTCTATTCATCTGTTATTCCATCATGCATTCAATGAAATTGTGTTATTGTACATGTTGAAATGGTTTCTCTGTCTGAGGAAAAGAAAGATGCAGTACAAGGTTTACAAGCCAATCGTAGCAAGAGGGCATGTTTATGTTTGTAACACAGTTCCCGGCAATAAACGGCAGCCTGCCGTATCAAAACCCTAGGGGGTATACAACAGTGATACCAATGAGTAGTCGCTGAAAGTTTCTGTATTATTCTGAATTTCATAGACCTTGATGGAAATGAAGAAATCAAAAAGATCCAAGAAACTAAGCAGGTTTGAGGTACTGCGGATGGAAGTTCTTGAATTTGTGGACCAACTTATAAGGTGAGCCAAAAAGGGAGTTGGTGAGAACAATTGCAATGGCATGAATGATATAGGGACTAGGTTTTCGCCTCTGAGCACCCATCTGAGATAGAACATCTGAAGTGTGAGGAAGGAGCTGCCTGTGATTTTCCTGCCAGGCACAGGCTCACCTCCCCCCACCCCGGCTTGGCTGTGTCCCTAAAAAATCATGGAGGGAACCTGAGTACAGTTGCAGGCTTGAACACGCTACGGCCTTTAAATCTTCTGGGGAAGAGGGTTTTCAAAAATTTGAACACTCGCCTCCAGTCTGCAGGGGTCCTGAGGCAGGCCTCTGCACCAGTTTCCTGCCTGCATTTTTTCTTTTTCTCTTTTTCTCTCGCACTTTCTCCTTATCTCTTTTTTTTTTCTCTCTCTGTTCCCTGCTTGTTTGTTTGCTTCCTTCCCTCCCTCCCTCCCCACCCCCCAGTTTCCTCCTTTAATGTAGTTTCTATGAAAGCGTGCCCAAAACTGCACACAGTGCTCTAACTGGCCCAACTAATGTTTTGTACAAACTTGTCATTACTTTTTAACTCTCGAATTTTGTCTTGTCCCTATTTATAAAACCCAAAATGTTGGCCTTTTTTAACGGCGTTATCTACACGAACTTTCACTTTCAGAGAATTGTGTATTTGAGCCCTGAGGTGTCTCTGTTCATCCACAACATAAGAACATAAGAACATAAGAAATTGGAGCAGGAGTAGGCCAATCGGCCCCTCGAGCCTGCTCCGCCATTCAATAAGATCATGGCTGATCTGATCCCAACCACAAATCTAAAGAACACAAGAAGTCGGAGCAGGACCCGGCCACATAGCCCCTGGGCCCTCTCCGCCACCCACAGGGCATTGACCGATCCGAACTCAGCTTCATGTCCAATTTCCTGCCCGCTCCCCATAACCCCTAATTCCCTTTACTTCTAGGAAACTGTCTATTTCTGTTTTAAATTTATCTAATGATGTAGCTTCCACAGCTTCCTGGGGCAGCAAATTCCACAGACCTACCACCCTCTGAGTGAAGAAGTTTCTCCTCATCTCAGTTTTGAAAGAGCAGCCCCTTATTCTAAGATTATGCCCCCTAGTTCTAGTTTCACCCATCTTTGGGAACATCCTTACTGCATCCACCCGATCAAGACCCTTCACAATCTTATATGTTTCAATAAGATCGCCTCTCATTCTTCTGAACTCCAATGAGTAGAGTCCCAATCTACTCAACCTCTCCTCATATGTCCGCCCCCTCATCCCCGGGATTAACCGAGTGAACCTTCTTTGTACTGCCTCGAGAGCAAGTATGTCTTTTCTTAAGTATGGAGACCAAAACTGTATGCAGTATTCCAGGTGCGGTCTCACCAATACCTTATATAACTGCAGCAATACCTCCTTGTTTTTATATTCTATCCCCCTAGCAATAAAAGCCAACATTCCGTTGGCTTTCTTGATCACCTGCTGCACCTGCATACCAACTTTTTGATTTTCTTGCACAAGGACCCCCAGATCCCTTTGTACTGCAGTACTTTCCAGTCTCTCGCCATTAAGAAAATAACTTGCTCTCTGATTTTTCCTGCCAAAGTGCATAACCTCACATTTTCCAATATTATATTGCATCTGCCAAATCTCCGCCCACTCACCCAGCCTGTCTATATCCCCTTGCAGGTTTTTTATGTCCTCCTCACTCTCTACTTTCCCTCCCATCTTTGTATCATCTGCAAATTTTGATATGTTGCACTCGGTCCCCTCCTCCAAATCGTTAATATAGATTGTAAAGAGTTGGGGACCCAGCACCGACCCCTGTGGAACACCACTGGTTACTGGTTGCCAGTCCGAAAATGAACCATTTATCCCAACTCTCTGCTTCCTGTTTGATAACCAATCCTCCACCCATGCCAGAATATTACCCCCAATCCCGTGATTTTTTATCTTAAGTAATAATCTTTTATGTGGCACCTTGTCGAATGCCTTCTGGAAGTCTAAATACACTACGTTCACTGGTTCCCCTTTATCCACCCTATACGTTATATCCTCGAAGAACTCAAGCAAATTTGTCAGACATGACTTCCCCTTCATAAAGCCATGCTGACTTTGTCCTATTAAATTATGCTTATCTAAATGTTCCGTTACTGTCTCCTTAATAATAGACTCCAAAATTTTACCCACCACAGATGTTAAGCTAACTGGCCTATAATTTCCAGCCTTCTGCCTACTACCCTTTTTAAATAACGGTGTTACATTAGCAGTTTTCCAATCTGCCGGGACCTCTCCTGAGTCCAGGGAATTTTGGAAAACTATCACCAAAGCATCCACAATCCCTACTGCCACTTCCCTCAAGACCCTAGGATGGAAGCCATCAGGTCCAGGGGATTTATCCGCCTTGAGTCCCATTATTTTACTGAGTACCATCTCTTGAGTGATTTTAATCGTATTTAGCTCCTCCCCCCCGAGAGTCCCCTGTTTGTCCAGTGTTGGGATATTCTTAGTGTCCTCTACTGTAAAGACTGAAACAAAATATTTGTTCAGCATTTTTGCCATCTCCATGTTTCCCACCATTAATTTCCCGGTCTCATCCTCTAAGGGACCTATGTTTGCCTTAGCCACCCTTTTTCTTTTTATATAACTATAGAAACTCTTGCTATCTGTTTTTATATTTTTTGCTAATTTCTTTTCATAATCTAACTTCCCTTTCTTAATCAATCCTTTAGTTACTTTTTGCTGTCTTTTGAAGAATTCCCAATCTTCTATCCTCCCACTAAGTTTGGCTACCTTATATGTCCTTGTTTTTAGTCGGATACTATCCTTGATTTCTTTACTTAGCCACGGGTGGCTGTCATTTCTTTTACACCCTTTTTTCCTCAGTGGAATATATTTATTTTGAAAGTTGTAAAATAACTCCCTAAATGAACACCACTGCTCATGTACCGTCTTACCCTTTAATCTATTTTCCCAGTCCACTTTAATCAATTCCGCTCTCATACCATCATAGTCTCCTTTATTCAAGCTCAGTACGCTTGTTTGAGAATCAACCTTCTCACCCTCTAATTGGATATGGAATTCAACCATGTTGTGGTCGCTCGTTCCAAGGGGATCCTTAACTAGGACATTATTAATTAATCCTGACTCATTACACAGGACCAGGTCCAAGGTTGCCTGCCCCCTTGTAGGATCAGTTACATACTGCTCAAGAAATCCATCCCTGATGCACTCAATGAACTCGTCCTCAAGGCTGCTCTGCCCAATTTGATTTGTCCAGTTAATATGATAATTAAAATCCCCCATAATTATGGCTGTTCCCTTATTACATGCCCCGACTATCTCCTGATTAATACTTCTTCCAGCAGAGTTGCAACTATTAGGAGGCCTATATACTACGCCCACTAATGTTTTTTTTCCCTTATTATTCCTTATCTCCACCCAAACTGTTTCATTATCTTGATGCTTTGTCCCAATATCATTTCTCTGTATTACAGTGATTCCTTCCTTTATTAACATAGCCACCCCACCTCCCCTTCCTTCCTGCCTGTCCTTCCTGATTGTTAAATACCCTGGCATATTTAATTCCCAGTCGTTGTCACCCTGCAGCCATGTTTCTGTAATGGCCACAAGATCATACCCATACGTAGTTATTTGTGCCGTTAACTCGTCCATTTTGTTACGAATGCTACGTGCATTCAGATAAAGAACTTTCAAATCTGTTTTGTGACGCTTAGTTCCTGCTTTTTCCTTTTTTAACACTTTACCTATTACTCCATACCTTCTGTCCCTTCCTGTTACGCTTTCCTCTCTCTCCCTGCTCAGGTTCCCAACCCCCTGCCACTTTAGTTTAAACCCTCCCCAACAGCACTAGCAAACACTCCTCCTAGGACAGCGGTCCCGGCCCTGCCCAGGTGCAGACCGTCCGGTTTGTACTGGTCCCACCTCCCCCAGAACCGTTTCCAGTGTCCCAGGAATTTGAATCCCTCCCCCTTGCACCATTCCTCTAGCCACGTATTCATTTGAAATATCCTCCTATTTCTACTCTGACTAGCACGTGGCACTGGCAGCAATCCTGAGATTACTACCTTTGAGGTCCTATTTTTTAATTTACCTCCTAACTCCCTATATTCTGCTTTTAGGACCTCATCCCCTTTTTTACCTATATCGTTGGTGCCTATGTGCACCACGACAGCTGGCTGTTCGCCCTCCCCCTCCAAAATGTTCTGTAGCCGCTCCGAGACATCCTTGATCCTTGCACCAGGGAGGCAACACACCATCCTGGAGTCTCGGTTGTGGCCGCAGAAACGCCTGTCTATTCCCCTTACAATTGAGTCCCCTATCACTATAGCTCTGCCACTCTTTTTCCTCCCAGCCTGTGCAGCAGAGCTACCCGTGGTGCCAGGAAGTTGGCTGCTGCTGCCTTCCCCTGATAAGTCATCCCCCCCAACAGCATCCAAAGTGGCATATCTGTTTGAGAGGGGGATGGACACAGGGGACCCCTGCACTACCTGCCTGCATCTCTTACTCTTCCTGGTGGTCACCCATTCACTTCCTGCCTGTATACCCTTTACCTGCGGTGTGACCAACTCGCTAAACGTGCTATCCACGAGTTTCTCTGCATCGCGGATGCTCCACAGTGAGTCCACCCGCAGCTCCAGCTCCGAGATACGATCGGTCAGTAGCTGCAGGTGGACACACTTCCCGCACACATGGTCGGCAGGGACACCGGTAGTGTCCATGACTTCCCACATCTTGCAGGAGGAGCATATCACGGGTGCGAGGTCTGCTGCCATGACTTGCCTTAGCTGAGTTACCCCTTTTAAATTACGTTGAAATTAGAAAATGTTAACTATACTAGGGACCTAGGTTCACTAAAAAAAAACACTATCTGCTATAAAACCTGCAGATCTTCCCTTTCTTATTACTTTACTTACAGTAAAATGGTAGAAATACTCACCTGAACCTACTCACCAATCAGCTGCCTCCCCTGTGCCGCGTCACTTTCTGACTGGTGACGTTACCCCGAACTGCCGCTGGTCTCAGAGTCTCGCTCTCAGAGTAAGCTCTGGTCTCGCTCTCTCCGCGCTGTTTATATCTCCGCTCTGGTCTCGCTCTCTCCCGCCGCTCACCGCTCTCAGGTCCACTACCGCTCTGCAGGAAAAGCAAGGCAAAGCAGCACCTCCTTCCCCCACTTCACCTAACTCCCACACGTACCGAACTCTCAGCACACTGTGTAATATCCGCACACCGTCACTTTTTGTTGAATCTATGCTGCCATTCTGTTTTTCCTCCCAAAATTTATTACCTCACACTTATCCACATTAAATTGATTCGGTCACCTGTCGGCCCATTCTTTTAACATGTCTTTGTCTTCCTGAAGTCATGTATAACCCCCTACTTTTTGTGTAGTCATCAGATTTTGAGATTGTGCTCCCAATGCCCAAGTCCAAATCGTCTATAAGCAGAGAACAAAAGTGGGCCCGGTACTAAGAACATGAGAAATAGGAGCAGGAGTAAGCCATATGGCCCCTCGAGCCTGCTGTGCCATTCAATAAGATTGTGGCTGATTTTTGACCTCGACTCCACTTTCCCACCCGATCCCCATATTCCTTCATCCCCTTAGAGTTCAAAAATCTATCAATCTCAGTCTTGAATATACTGAGCATCCACAGCCCCCTGGGGTACAGAATTTCAAAGATTCACAACCCTCTGAGTGAAGAAATTTCTCCTCATCTCAGTCTTAAATGGCCGACCCCTTATCCTGAGACTATACCCCCTAGTTCTAGACTCTCCAGCCAGGAGAAACAGCCTCTCAGCATCTACCCTGTCAAGCCCTCTCAGAATCTCATGTTTCAATGAGATCACCTCTCATTCTTCTAAACTCCAGAGTGTAGGCCCATTCTTCTCAACCTCACTTCACAGGACAATCCTCTCATCGCAGGAATTAATCTAGTGAATCTTCGTTGCACCGCCTCTAAGGCAAGTATATCCTTCCTTAGGTAATGGGACCAAAACTGTACACAATACTCCAGGTGTGGTCTCACCAAGGCCCAGTACAACTGCAGCAAGACTTCCTTACTCTTGTACTCCAACCTCCTTGCAATGTTACCTGTGTTAACTTTCTGTGTTTCATGTATAAGGACACCCAAATCCCTCTGAACACCAACATTTAATAGTTTCTCACCATTTAAAAAATATTCTGTTTTTCTATTCTACCTACCAAAGTGAATAACTTCACATTTCCCCACATTATACTCCATCTGCCAACTTCTTGCCCATTTACTTAACATGTCTATATCCCTTTGCAGACACTTCGGCCCTGATTTTCAAATCAAATTGCGGGGGCGGGGAGGCTGCGAAAATCAGGGGAAATCTCGAGCGGGTGAGAAAGCTGGCCCCAACCCGCTGAATTCTGGGTTTCCCACAGATGCGCCTGTGTGAAATCGCGCCTGTACCTGAGGTACTTAAGGTACTTTATTTCTGACATAGTAGATAGTTGAAATGATTTTAAACTTACCTGGACGCCTTTCCCTTGGCTTCCGATTCACGCCTGGTGGAAGGGCCGGATCAGCGGATCAGGCAAAAATAAACAAAATAAATGAAATAAAAAACCATTGCACAAAGTTCAAAAAAACAAAATAAACCTACCTTTCCACCCTGCTCCGATGTCCGATGTCCCTCTCAGCCCCCGCTGTGTTCCTCTCTGATCATACCCTCTCTTCCTCCTCCCGCCCCCCCCCCCCCCCCCCCAAATCAGGGGCTGCTGGGCGCGAAACCCAGAAACAACTTTAATCACCATCAGTTATATCACGATTGCGTTGGAAAAGGTAAGTTTTTTTTTTATGCGGGATTGCCACTGGCACCTTTTTTCTCCCCCGCTGCCATCCCGCCACCATTTCAAAATTGAGCCCTTTATGTCCTCCTCACAGCTTACTTTCCCACCGAGCTTTGTATCGTCAGCAACTTGGATACATTACACTCGGTCCCTTCATCTAAGTCATTAATATAGATTGTAAATAGCTGAGGCCCCAGCACCGATCCTTGTGGCACCCCACTAGTTACAGCCTGCCAACCTGAGGATGACCTGTTTATTCCTACTCTCTGTTTTCTGTCCTTTAACCAATCCTCATTCCATGCTAATATATTACCCCAACCCCATGAGCCCTTATCTTGTTTAATAACCTTTTGTGTGGCACCTTATCGAATCCTTTTTTAAAATCCAGATATGCGACTTCCGCTGGTTCCCCTTTATCTACCCAGCTAGTTATATCCTCAAAAAACTCGAATAAATTTATCTAACACTATTTCCCTTTCATTAAACCGTGTTGACTCTGCCTGATTTTCTAAGTGTCCTGTTACCACTTCCTTAATAATGGATTCCAGCATTTTCCCTACGTCTGATGTCAGGCTAACTGGCCTCAAATTAATTCCCTGTCTTCTCTCTCCCTCCTTCCTTTCTTGAATAGCGGAATTACATTTGCTACCTTCCAATCCACAGGGACCATTCTAGAATCTATGGAATTTTGGAAGATCACAACTAATGCATCCACTATCTCTGCAGCCACCTCTTTTAGAACCATTGGATATAGGCCATCGGGTCCAGGGGATTTGTTGATTTTAGTCCCTTTAATTTCTCCAGTACTTTTTTTTTACTGATATTAATTACTTTAAGTTCCTCACTCTCATTTGCCCCTTGGTTCCCCACTATTTCTGGTGTGTTTTTTGTTTCTTCTACTGTGAAGACAGACACAAAATATCTGTTCAATGTCTGTGCCATTTCCTTATTCCCCATTATAATTTCTCCTGTCCCAGCCACTAAGAGACCCATGTTTACTTTCGCTAATCTCTTCCTTTTTATATCATTGTAGAAGCTCTTACAATCTGTCTTTATATTTCTTGCCAGTTTACTCTCATCAAACACCACTTTCAACCCGTCTCCAATATGAGCAACACCTATTTACCCAAACTCTTTGTTTCCTGTCTGCCAACAAATTTTCTATTGATCCTGCTATATTACCTCTTATACTATACGCCTGAATTTTTCTAACACCTTATCGAACACTTTCTTAAAATCCAACTACTTCTTAAAATACACCTACTGCATTTCCTTTATCTATATAATTGGTCAGTTCTTCAAAAAAACTCCTTTTTATATTTATCAAACACCCTTGCTTTTAACAAATACATGCCTGCCTGTCCTTGATTAACCAGAGTATTTCTAAATACTCACTAATCTTATCTTGAATTATGGATTCTAAGACTTTGCCCATAACTGACAATAGACTAACTGGCCTAGTCATCCAATTTATCCTTCATTCCCTTCTTGAACAAAAGTGTTACATTGGCTACTCTAGTCCCACAAACCAATTTGCACATTTAAGGATGATTGAAAAATTGTGGCCTCCGCTATCTCCCCTCTCTCTTTCAACAACCTAGAGTGCATGTCATCAGGGCCTGGTGACGTATCTACGTTGAGTTCTGCTAATTTTTTCAGAGCCAATTCTTCTTCTACAGTTTCTTCTCTCTTCCCCTTTCTCCCTGTTTTTTTCCTCTTGTGGTTAAGAGAATGAGTTAGATGGTCTGTCTTCAGGCTCAGGTCTGTGCAACTTCTGCAAGGAGACATCTGCTTCTCTGCACAGTGTCGTTGAAACTGAAATTCAGCAGATTTGGGGAATTAAGCCTGCAGTCTTCCATTGCTCCAACTACAGTAATATGTCTGATTAATAGTTAAAGTAAGCTTCATGCTTACTTGAGTAATGACTGGTCTGGACAGAATTCTGTTAGACATATTACATATTTCCAAGAAACCTGTTCAAAAATCATTCTGTTTCAACATGTATGGCAAACATGAAATGATCAAATCCAACTTTGCCTACTGCCAAACTGATGTTAGGATTGTTAGTAAGCAGAACGGTGGGCAATGCCACTTGATAAAATGGTGATGTCAGAATGACTCCTTCATTGTGTTCCTGCAGCTGCATCACTGATGATACTTCTGTAAGTGAACAGTTGCAAAGTTTGCAACAAATTTTCTTTTGAAGTTCCCAACAGAAATTTTAATTTTATTTTTTCACGTATAGATCCATCACCACCATTTGTCACCCATGTAAGATGTGCTAGTTGCCATCTGTTTAAATTAAACACAATTACACAAGGCTATGGGAGTATCCCTTTCGTATAACCCTGATTGACACATGGTAAAACAAGGCAAAAGACCTCTTTCAATGCCAGTATTTTGACATTGTTCATGGCCTGTGAACAAATGCCAGTAGCTTATGTTTTGGTAGGAAATATATATGAGCACCGCACAAATAATTTGAAAAAGAAAACCTTGTGGCATGGTTCAATTATTTTTCATTGAATATATACAATAGGTGGATTTTTTCTTAAAGAATGAAACCTGAAGAATGAATATGTGTCTTTGAAAAGCATCAATTGCTCATTCGGCACATCCAATTTGACCTTGCTTTTTCTGTTTTACACTTTGATTACGTTGAATAAATATAGAGTACTGACAAAAAAATAAAAATATACAACTTATAACCTGTTTTTTCTCTTCATTAGTAAGCAGTTACCTCCAATTTTAAAATAAATTCATTTAAAATTTCTTAACTAGGGGTTAAAACTATCTGAACTGAAAAACACATTGAATCAATCAATTTGCAAACAAAACTGAAAAATAATTTGGAACAAACAAAATGAAAAGTAGTGACTTAAATGAAAAGTAGTGACTTAACTATACCTAAGAAAGAAGAGAAATTCAACCTAGCATAAAATGTTTCCAACATTGTACTCATCATCTGCCGAGAAGCAGTTCTTGTTTCTGCTTGCCTGTACCCTGTTGATTCAGTTGGCCCTTTCGCCCTCATCTTGTCACCCACAGCTGAATGTTCATTGCTTCACTAAACCTGACTTAATCTGTGTTTGCTTTTAAGAATGTTTTGTTAGTTCTTTTCTCTGTTGCCAGGCAGTGACTTGGAAACTCTCTGTGATGTTTGAAGAAGCCTTAACGATATAAACGTATAACTTGCAAACTTTAATCAGCTGGCACTGCTGTAATGTTAGGAGACAGTAAAGCTGTATTGCCAGCCCAGACCCGAGCTTTAGCAGTCTTTGCTCTACTCTAGTACAAGGGGGTATTTTTATAGTCATTGGGATTGCTTGGCCCTGCACGAAACAGGGAGGTGAGGACCAAGAAATGAGGCAGAGATCCATACTGCCAGATCCCGACCCAAAGCACACAATGCTTAATCTCTGGCCGGCTTTTAGGTTAGCCTGAAGTGCACATTCTGAGCAAGAGCTTGATTTTAATTATGGCCCAGAAATCGCTTAAAAAGAGCGGTGAGCTCTACAGCGCTCACCGTTGTTAGTGGCGAAATCAAGGAGCAAGTTCCAGCGTCTGCACATGCACAGTGAAATGCAGAAATCCAGAACTTGTTCCTCCTGGTTTGCCGGCAAAATGACAGCATCAAATTAAAGGGATATCGCCGGCTGGAATCAGTGGAAACACTGGACCAGTGCAAACTTGCTCATCTGGAAAGTAAGTAATATTGCCCTTTCTTTTTTCGCTGCCTATAACTGTTTTTACAATGATTTTTTTTTAAATGTTGTACCTTTCACTTCCTGAATTTTACCTTCCAAGCTGGCAGAATCTCTTCACAGCAGGTCAAAAATGCTGTGAAGAGAATCCTCAAACTGTTTGTATTTATTTAGGCGGAAGAAGGATAGAAAAACTATCTAGGGGAGAGAGTGATCCTCTTGGTTCTCCCATGGCTGCAGCTGACGCTGGGCTTTTTTCTGCTTTCTATTAGAGGAAGTGTCCCCAGTAAAGACTGCGGTAGGTTAGTATAAGTGTATTGGAGCGGCGAGCACTGTTGGTTCGCCACTCCGAGCAATTTCTGGGCCATTGACATTGTATTTAAGTGTCAGCTTGGTCAGTGGTAGGACTGTGCTACCTCTGATCAGAAGGTCATTGACACAAACCCCACTCCAGGACTCGCACACGTGATCTAAGCTGACACTTCAGTGCGGTACTAGGGGAGTGCTGCATTGTCGGAAGAGCGCCTCTTTCGGATGAGGCGTTAAACCGAGGCTCCGTCTGTCTGTTCAGGTGGATGTAAAAAGTCCCATTGCACTGTTTGAATAAGAGCAGGGGAGTTCTCCCAATGTCCTGTCTTAAGATTTATCCCTCAACCAATACCACCCAAAAATAAATGAACTGATTTTTTTATCCCATTGCTGTTTGTGGGAACTCGCTGTGTGCAAATTGGCTGCCCCGTTTTCCTACATAACACAGTGACTGCATTTCAAAAGTAATTTATTGGCTGTGAAGGGCTTTGGGACACCCTGAGTTGCTGCAATGCATCGTGTAGATATTACATAATGCATCAGTGGCGGAGGGGTGACATTGAGTCAGTGGCAGAGGCATCTGTCAAACCAATCGCTGCCCAGTCCTTTCAGATTATTTTCAAGATAAAGCTCTCTCTGCTTTGCCCTAATATTGTTGTCTGGAAGCACCCTCTGTGCACTTACTGAGTGAGACTACCAGTTGGTGTTGAATTGTAGCCAGTTAACTCTATACTGTTAGCCTGTGCCTGGTAAGAACTGGATTGAAACTGTTAGAGCACTTGTAGTGAACAGAGAAAGGAATCTTTTGTCCCATTACTCTGCAGTGGATTCAAATTTTGAATCCAGGGGATATCAGTGTTCTGTCCCACTCACTATCAAATGTGTACAGAAGAGATGGTATGTATGGATTGCACTAGTGCAAAAGGCTTACTAATGAGTCAGCAAACCGTTGCTTGCACCCCCAAGATTGCAGATCATAAAAACCTTGGTAAAGCTGTGACTTGTGCATTATATTTTACACTTGCGCTACACAAAGTACAGAAGTACAAAGGACGAACAGTGTGAGAGTTCTCACCTTTTGCTGTGCTCATAGGAATAACAACATAAGGCACATTGTTGGAGCAAAATAGAATCTAACCTGGGAGTGCTTGATATGGACACTGGGTGTACAAAGTCAAAATATGTTCCATTTTTAATGGATTTCTTCCCACTGCCCCAGCAACCCCGCCCCCCCAAGCTGTGAAGCAGCTACTGATAGTTTGCTCTTTTATTTGTGTAAGATAATTAAGTAACTTTTTTGTGCTTTTCGCAGGCAATACCTTTTGCCGCCAGAGACTCAGACATTCCATGAGGTTGTATATTTCAGTGCTGCTAGTACTCTTCGTAGACACTTAAACGCAGCACCTCGCACCGCCTTGCAGACTGCTTTAAGTAACCCGTACTACTATCTACAGGTAATGCACTGCAACCAGCCAGTTCATTCTTTCAGTATTTGATCATTTCCATTGATCCTAATAAGTATGAAGTCAAGTCTGATTATTTGTCTCTTATTTGTTTGTTTCATTTTAAGATAGGGACAAGGGAGCAAACGACAGTTAGATTTGGTTTATAATTCTTGCTGATTTTATAAAGCACTCTCTTATGGTTTCCATTTCCGTCCACCGCAAGTCAGATTACCAATATGTAGGTGGTTATCTTACAGGACAGAAAAATATATGCATGATAGTTTATGGTACATTGTAGCCCACTGAATAAAGGTACCGCATAAATCATCTCGGGCTCAGAATACCTTATCTCAACAACGCTTACCAACCGTTCCCTTTTAAAGCTGTTGGTGTGTAGCAGCCCTTGTCTTTAACTTACCGACTCGTGCGAGAGCACATTGCCACTGGTGCCGGTTACCGTTTGGTACCTTGCCCAAGTGGCCATTCTTTGGTGTCAACAGGTGACTCAGCTGAACAGAGGTGCTTTTTTTTTTAACCCTCCTCCCTAGCCAAAGGTTTTGAGGCCAATAATTGCTGCTCTACTCCAGCAATGGCTGAGATCAGCTAATTCAGCACAAACGTGCACCATTCTCCCACATTTAAGTAGCACTAGTTTCAGATTTAAACACAAGTCTTTTTCATACTGTTTTGTTTAGGAATAATATTTAGCACAGAAGAAAGAAGCAAAAAGTATGCCACTTGAGCAAAGTGCCACAGGGAGCTGCCATCAGTGGAACTATCCTTCAGCATGAGTCATTGCATCAAGAACGTCCCCTAACAGCTTTTCAAAAAGAAGGAATAAATAAAAATCTATGTTTAGCTTTTAGTGACCACGTGGATAAAGTGCCCCTAGTTATGAGTTATTTTGTAGGAAAAAGCATGAAAATACAATGGTGGGCAAAAGAGTGTACTCGCACAACAGCTGTGGGGAAGAACAATACTGCTGAATTCAACCAAGCCGCATAGAATTACATAGAATGTACAGCGCAGAAACAGGCCATTCGGCCCAACTGGTCTATACCGGTGTTTATGCTCCACACGAGCCTCCTCCCTCCCTACTTCATCTAACCTATCAGCATATTGTTCTATTCCTTTCTCTCTCATGTTTTTATCAAGCATCCCCTTAAATGCATCAAGTTACTTGAAATGTTGGAGTTACTGGAAAATGTTTATGCCCTGCAGTGAGATGCTATAAATAACCACAACAGAGCTTTTGTGTGATACGAGTACAGGCTTTTCCACTGGAGATCAATTCTGATAAAAGTATGTCATTAATTAAATCAGACCCCTGCTGGATTAAGCAGCCACCTGCCAACATGATCACACTCAGTGTTAGAAAATGGGAGGCTACCAGGTTAACTCACTGAGCACTGAATAACCTTTTCAGTTTGCAGAGTTATGATTTATACGGTATCAATGGACTCCCCTTAGATCATTTAAAGGAAAAGCTGGAAGTGGAGCAGGGAATTCCTCCAGGGTTAGGAGGTCCATGTTGGATTTTAGGACAGTGCTACCTGCTCACTCTACTTTCATATTTGAGACCTGGATTGGAGTGCAGCTCATGTTGAGATGAAAGTATATCCTCTTTCGTCTGTTTTGAAGAATCCTTTGTGAAATGAATTTGGACAGTCTAAATGCAATTCCTAGTTAATGTGAGCCTACAGTTTAGTGCAAGTTGGCAGAGATCAAGGCCTATAAAAGTATTTGCTGGAGGCCAAATAACAGGGGGGAGGCCTGTACTAGGCCCCTTCTCCCTCCATTTACAGACATTAGGAGCACTACCACCTTTGCTCAGGGCCCACTGCCATCTTCCACCAGGCCATCCCGGAGCGCAGCGATAAGTGAATGGGCCAGGAGGCCAGGCCCCGCCATCATTTACATGGAGTGGGTGTGGAAGAGGCAGCCAGCCCCATTCATGGCAGGAGCTGGGGGAGGGAAGTCCAGGTCAGGCTGGGTAGGCGGCAATGGTCCCGCGCTTTGGGTCAGGATAGCAGAGGAAAACCCAGACTTCAGCATCTGTCATTTGGTTCTAAGCAGCCTGTTTTCCCCATTCCACAAATGCCAGCTTTTGCTGCTTTTAATAAATTGAAACTAATTTTTTCTTGTTGCAACTGAGCAGAATGAAGTCTTGAAGAGCGAGGGCGGAACCATTACCAATACAGCACCCGATATCTGTATAGTCTATAAGCTCCACCTGGAGTGTGGACGCTTGATTAACCTGTATGACTGGTTGCAGGTGGGTTTGTTTCTTTATTTTGTTTAGAATTAACTCCATTTGTGTTACATCCCTTGTTTTACAGTTAGTGTAGCAATTTTACCGGGAATGTCCAATCCTTTCGAGATCATTAGTTGTTTCGGTGCAGGCCATTAAATTGTGTATCTTTCAAGCAAGGTCAGTACTGACCAATTTTTGGTGTTCTGATTTAGGATCGATCTGCCATTGAGGCAGCAGTACTAAGAATAGTCTTTTCCAAACCTCCCGGCCCACAGAAAAAACACAACAAGCCAGCACATATTGAAGGAGCAAATAGAAACGGAATTGCCTGCGTGTCATGGCCTGGACTGCCAGGCCACATGAATTGCTCATGGCTGATGGACCGTTATTTGAACATCCAGGAATTATTCCATATATAATGTGGGAAATGACCAGGATATAACAGACTCATAGGAAATGACTTTTATCTCACTCCTATGCTGTCAGTGGGTGTTAATGGGTCAGCTCACTTATATAAACTGTATCCAATGGATCTTTGCCAGGTCTCTTCCTAATTTAAAGAAAAACGTGCTGTAGATATTTTGCATGATCCTTGGCTATTAAAAATTTGTAGCCACGTTTATCATAACATGCCAGTTTAAAGAAGCATTGTGCGTTTTTTTTCCCCTTAATGTTGTTGATTTCCTTAACTGAATTTTAACGTAGCCTCTTCCTTCCAGAGGATACCATTTTTATTCCTCAACAGTGATGACTAATTCCTTCAGTGTAGCACTGAGCCATGCAGGGCAGTAAGTTCCTCGGTCTGATCCTTGGTCTGTAATGAGTTAGAGACTTCAGTTTGAAACTACTGGGAAAGCTACAATAGGCCTTGTGCTCCTAGATGAAAAGATGATAGAGGGTGGGGACCATCACAGGGTTCACACTCCAATCCAGCAATTCCAACCAGAAGTATGGACAGGGTGAGGCTGGGCTGTAATGGCCTCACAGTTGGATAGCATGGTAATACTTATTGTCCAGGCTCACACATTAATAAAGCCTCATGTGTGGAAATGTACCCCAGTGAAAGTAGTACCCCATCATTTCCTCCGATCTGCTAATTCCACTTCAGAGGACTGCAAAATGATTTCAGACAGTTAGTCAGAACATAATAACGGTTTGCAAAGGAAGACCAAGGCAAGAAAATCAGAAGGGGAAAAAGTAATTGATTTGGCATGCCTTAAACTCAGGCAGTTGCATTTTTCACCCACACTCTAGGTCAAATAATGAGCCCTTCATGTCTATTACATAATCACGTTCTACCAGGGAAATGGGGTTTATGCTAAGATGGTGGGAATGCGCAGCCACAGCTCTTCCACCTGCCTACATTTCAATATGATGGATCTGACCGGACAGAAGTGTTGATAATTTCTGTAATAATTTTTAAACATCATTGGACAAATTGTTTGAATCGGTAACATTCTAATTATACAATCAGGGGAAAAAAATGAAGCATAAACCCCCTTTAATCTTTAATTTTTAGAAGATTTTCTTTAAGTTATATAAGTTGAGTAGAATTCTGCTCAGGTAAGAAGAGGTTCACCAGACACAGCTGTATCTGCTTTAACAGAAGCAAACCCTTTTGACCTATGGTAACGCTTATCAAACTGCAGGGACATTGTAAGGTTTTATGATTGTTATCTCCATGGCAATAAATTACTGCTTACATCCTGCGAAACGAGATTACTTGACCAGCTGACACGCTGTTCTTCAAGAGCCATCCATCTCAGCTGCGAAAACAGGAGTGTTTTTTTTATTTCTCTTCAGCTTTGTACTGAGTCGGACTGACCTTTAGACCGAAGGAGCAGTCCAGTTGTTTGCAGCAATAAATTCTGAGCTTTATTAACCCCGGAAGACAGCAAAAACATCTGCAGAGGTGCAGATCCATTTAGTCTCTTCAGAGAGGAAATTCAATTCAGTCTGGAAATTACTATTAAAAGAAATGCAACCAGCGAATCAGCAGAATTTTTAAGATAATAGAAACTTAACTCTTGAGTTCCGTGATTAATTGGATTATCAACTATAGTCCACCGGTAACACTAAACTTAATCAGCGTAGCTCGGCTGCAGGCCACGCTACTGCTGATGCAATACAGTACTGCAACCGGTCCCAGGGCTTAAGTTTTAAGGTCATACCATCTTAAAAGGCACAATTTAATAAGCACATTTGTCAATAGTAGCAGATTTTTAGAAACATTTTCCATCGGTATCATCGTTCTAGCTAGCTGCTGATGCAGGCGTGTAGTTCAGCAGCAATCTGCTGTTCTGGCATCCAGCACGGTTTCCCCCGCAGCCGTCTGTGATTTTAGGGTGAATTTTCTATGACAAACCACTAGCCTGACACTTGAGGGTAAAGAGCCAACACCCCTTTCCCCCCCCCCCCCCCCTTTCCCCCCACTGCTAACCAACCACACATAACTTCCTCTGCTCTGCTATTTCCACTTCTAGGGCTGCAAAATGAGTTCAGAAGGTTAGTCCAAACATAATAATGGTTTGTAATTCTATGGTGGAAAAGTAGGAATAATTTTAAAGAAACTATTGGTGAGGCTGCAATCAAAATTAATTTCAGCTAGTAAAAAAAAGAGTAATAGATTAAAAGCAGCAGAGGCCAATACAAGTAAGAATGTAAAGAGAATACTCGGAATAAGCAGTTGGCTTTTAAAATATACAGACAATCTGATAGGCAGGTAAATTGGATTAATTCTAAAGATCAGCAAAAGAAGGTAAAAATAAATAGAGAAGCTAAGAAAAATGTGGAATGCAGGGTTCCTGAGACTATAATCAAATGATAATAAAGTTTTTTTTTCTATACATAGTGACTAAAGAGTGAAAAAGGACTTGTCCACTTACAAATAATGGTGGGAAACTAGAATTTGTGGACAAAAAGCATTTGTTAGATAGTTAATTTACATCGGATACAGGTGTGAGGGGCTGGATGGCTGAAATTTCTATGATTCTATCAGAGGCCTCATGAAGGGAAGTCTAAAATTAATTTTTATTGGGGCATGAGGCACAGGAGTGCTCTTCCGGTATAGTGTGGGCTGCTGGCACCCTGGGTTCCCCCCTCCCCTCTGGACCTATCTTCCTGCCGGCTGGGTCAGCCACCTGGGCTGCCCAGTATTGCCCTTGCTTGGAGCCAGCGGGCTGCAGCCAGACGCCCATTCTGGACGTGCAGCTCGCCGGCGGCATCTTAACGAAGCCCTGCCCTGGGGAGAAATGCCCTATGGGGAGAGACCGGGAATATGGTATTGAGATAGAGGATCAGCCATGATCATATTGAATGGCGGAGCAGGCTCGAAGGGCCGAATGGCCTAATCCTGCTCCTATTTTCTATGTTTCTATGCCCTCAAAATGAATGGGACCTCTCCCCCGGAAGGATCTGGCAACAGACCTGATCGCTCTGCCAGCCAGCTGCCTGATAGTTAAAATTGCCTGTGTATATTTTCAAAACACCTCCATTTTTAAAAGTTTCTTTTTAATGCTAATTATTATTTTTGAAGTTCACTTTAATAAGACTTGAAGTAAATGTGGAAAAAGTAAATAGCCAAAGCCAGTCTATCTCCAGCTGGCACCACATTAATCATTCAGCTCCATGTTTGGCTAATGTAGAGGCCCAGAGGCTCCATTCATCCAGTATTGCCCCAGATTCTCCCACATGCTGCTATGGTTGAATTCTGTTCAAATTCAGGCAAACAGTAAGTTTCCCAGTGATGCTTCCTGTCACACTAATTTGACAACTCTGAACTTTATACTAATGCCACGCTCAGCTGGATGTGTTGTCAGGATAATAATTCCCGGCATCTATGACTTAATGTCAATTAAATTTATTTCATGTATCTTTTATACTAACATCACAATTTAACGTTGTAGGGAGATGGTATAACTATTACAAAGCAAAATCAAAACTTTTTTTGAAAAGGGCTGCAAAATATTTTTGAATGAAATTCATTAACACTTTTTGGTGAAAACATCTGGTTCAGAGAGTAGCCACTCAGCTCGACCCACCTGTACCACAGAAGGAACTAGACTGCGTTCCATTTGAATTCCTTCTCTATTAAAGTGTGTGTGATCACAATTATCTTTGTCCATCAGATGATACGTGGCTTAATTTTCAGAATATAGATAAGACATGAACTATTTTATTAAAAGTATTTTTATAGTGCCCTGATGGCTCAGTGAATTATTGCAGAGTAGCTGCTCTTTGCTGAGTTAGAGGACTACAACAGTGGATGCTACAGTTTGCTTCTGTGTTCGGAGTGCAGGATTTCTGCTCCTGATTGCTCTCCAGTGACTCATAATGAAAGTGCACATCTGGATGTTGGGTGATGAGAAGCTCCATGTGTTCAGTAGCATGTGACTCAAGTCACCACTCACAAATGAAGGCCACTTAGTCCATGTAGCCAAGGGTACTGTGGAACCATATCTCAAAAAGGAGCCAACTGCTTCAGAAGAGAGGAGGGAGGAACAATGATGAGAAAAGCAGGGAGAGAACTCCTCCTCTCCCATAGAATATAAGAAATAGGAGCAGGAGTAGCCCATACAGCCACTCGAGCCTGCTCTGCCATTCAGTCAGATCATGGCTGAAGTTCAACCTCAACTCCACTTTCCTGCCCAATCCTCATATCCCTTGGTTCCCTTAGAGTCCAAAAATCTATCTATCTCAGCCTTGAATATATTCAACGCCTCAGCCCTCTGGGGTATAGAATTCCAAAGATTCACAGCCCTTTGAGTGAAGAAATTCCTCCTCATCTCAGTCTTAAATGGCCAACCCCTTATCCTGGGACTATGTCCCCTAGTTCTAGACTGTCCAGCCAGGGGAAACAACCTCTCAGCATCTACCCTGTTAAGCCCCCTCATAATCTTATGTTTCAATGAGATTACCTCTCATTCTTCTAAACTCCAAAGAGTATAGGCCCATTCTACTCAATCTCTCCTCATAGGACAACCCTCTCATCCCAGGAATTAATCTGGTGAATCACATTTGCACCACCTCTAAGGCAAGTATATCCTTCCTTAGATAAGGAGACCTAAACTGTACACTGTACTCCAGGTGAGGTCTCACCAAAGCCCTGTACAATTGTAGCAAGACTTCCTTACTCTTGTACTCCAACCCCCTTGCAATAAAGGCCAACATGCCTAATATGTGCAATAGTTGTACAAGGCTGTGATAAAGCAAGCAACTGCTCTGCCGTTGCAACAACAATCACTGGAAGGAGCATGAGCATGATTGGGACGATTCTTCCTCTCAACTCAATGTGGCAAAATTAGTTTTTGCCTCTGTTGAATTTTTTAACTTTTTTTGAATTGCTCGAATCAACATGTAAGGTGTTAACTCCAAGGGCTACGTAAAGTATTCTTTTCAACAGAAAGCCATTCGCTTGATCTAGTCAGTGTCTGCTAGATTTTCCTAAAGGTGTAAGTTTGCTTTGCCCTACGCAATAGTGGTCTGACATGTTAATTGGTTAATCAACCTGTGGGCTATTATTTGAAATCCCAACCATCGTGTGCTATTTGTTCCTCAGAATTACTTCGGGACATCATGCTGCTCAAGAATGTTATTTTATTCAATTGGTCTGTTGTGATACACAATCACTCAGCCTGCAAGAAGCTCCCTGGTCACATTACAATGTTATGCCATAGCCTGGTTCAGTGACTTTGATTAACGGCCATTTCTAAAGCCTTTGAAAAGAGGGCAGGGCCCTTTAACTGGTTGGAATCCTCTTTGATTGGCAACCCATTGGGCTGAGAGTTTATCTTACAAATTTATCTTGGCAGTGAGTAAAAATCTCGCAGACAATAACTAAAAGGCTGTCTGTGTTTTACAAGTCTAGACAGCTTACCCAGAGAGCTATGCTAGATTGAATTTGAGTTTACAGGAAATGATATTCTGTTATAAGGGCCACATTTTGCATCTGTTGTTTTATATCTCTGAGTATAAAGGAACATGAATCTCATTGTTACACTGTGTACTGTTCATCCATCTATCTTATGTAAATAATACCATTTATTGGTTCAGTGGCTGCATCTCGTTTTTATGAGTGTGTTTCCCCAGTCTGCCATTCAGATAGAGAGGAGCATTGATGTGGTGAAGTGCAACTTTTTTCTGCCTGATTTTTAGGTAAATGATATTGCAACCCAGGATTTGTAACACAGAATGCTTATTCTGTACACCGCCTGCTGGAATGTGTCACATGCTGATGTAAATAGTAAGGGTTCTTTGTTACAACCCCTGAACCATGATATCGTATACCTAGATATCGGGCAAAAAAAAAAGCTGCATGCTGGATTATGAGGGGAGTGAGGTCTGTTTACTGGAGTGGCTGGTGACCCAAGGGAATATTTAGTGTAATGACCCGAATGCGTGACGTTCACCATGTGGGGAAATGTGCCTACACATGTGTCCTGTTACTATTGTAAACAATTTTACAACACCAAGTTATAGTCCAGCAATTTTATTTTAAATTCACAAGCTTTCGGAGATTTTCTCCTTCCTCAGGCAAATGTTTCAAGAGCTCCTTGAAGCTCCTCAAGGAGCTCTTGAAACATTTGCCTGAGGAAGGAGAAAATCTCCGAAAGCTTGTGAATTTAAAATAAAATTGCTGGACTATAACTTGGTGTTGTAAAATTGTTTACAATTGTCAACCCCAGTCCATCACCGGCATCTCCACATCCTGTTACTATGGTGCAGCATGTTGTGGCGTTACGCTGCCCTGTTACTAAATTTCAAAAAAATATAAAAGTATTAATTTACTTGTATTGAATATATTTTAGAATTTTCTTTGTATTTATGGCTGCATCTTGTGTAGATTTTGAAAATCCTGCCATATCGATATCAACACGCATTGTATATAAAGATACAATGAATGTTCATTGCCCACCAGAAGAAAAATAACTATAAAAGTGACATTTTTCATTCCTTTCCAGTAAACACACATTGCAATTACAATATGATTGACATGCTGAATTGGTAATGCTTCAACTTGTGGTAGTAAGCTTTCCATTTTAGTGGTTCACAAGCTAAATATAATTAATTGTATTTTTTTTTCTACAGGAGTTGCTTGTTTTGAAGATTTCAATAAAAATGGGTGTGTGGATGGACTGTGCCAAAAAACTGTGCCATGTATAGATTCCTTTGTAGTTTTGTGAATATTTACTATGTTGCTTCTTTTACTGTTACTTGAACTAGAATTATTTATTTATAGGCATTCGCTACAGTGGTTAGTGCTGCAGAAGAGAAGGACCCAGACAAAATGAGTAACGAGCAGGTGGATGAAGTTCTACAGTATCCTTTCTGTACGTTTTCACGCCAATCGGTTCTAATAGGAACACCAGGCAGCAAAGGCAGTTTTACATTATCTATACATCCATCTATATATATTTAAAGCCTTGTCTATAGTGCACACTTTCCATAAGCGTCACACTTCCCATCATATTTTGGCCATCACTCTTCAGGTGTTACATTAAATTATGTTTTAGTGCATCCCCTGGCTCATGCAAGCAACTCAGTGGAAAATTGAAAACAGTATTTGCGCACTTGGAGATTTTACAGCCTACTTATCACACTTTCTAACAGATACAAAGCAGTCTTTAAATGATGTGTATGTTTTCCTCTATCTGAGTAGTGAAGTAGTCAGGTGGGGTTAGCTTCACTCAGCAGATGGGCATAAAACACTCTCAAACGCATTCCATCTCCACAGTTCCCTGACCGAACAACAATTAAATTGAGTGGCATTTGAACCTGTGTTTACTACTTAATAATTCGATTTATAATGTTAGAGACAAAGCTCCTTCTTATAAGAATACTACTTTTGTGCATTGCATGGTATAACGTTCTTGTCCTTATCAGGCAGCACTTATCAACCAATTTATTATGAGCAACACCACAGGAGATTTGCTACTAATATAATAAAAACCATACGGCAGTGCATACCGATGCCATGTTTTGTCACAGATACAATGTGCTATTTGCTTCAGAGCTGTAGACAAAAACTAATTAGTACATTCCAATCTGCAAACTCCTCTGACGATAATTACACTCTGAGTAATCTTAAAATGGGGGAAAAAGGTTAACCTCTATTGTTGGGTGCTTTTGACCTGAAGCCTGAAACCACATCCTAATCTGAAAACTTCCCTCACTAAACAACAATTAAAAACCTCGTGGTGCCAATAGTCTGGGTGGCCATCCTGAAGATATTTTCACAGCAAGGACTTACTATCAGCAGTTGAAACCCAATTTACATTTCAGTTAGGGTTTGTTTCCAAGGTAAAATTGTTAGAAGAATTTTTGTTTTAAACCTTGCTCCCTCTACCATTTCTTTATTAGTCTGCCCCAGCTTTCAGTGTCAGCACTTTAAACAAAAAAAATCTTGTTTATAAAAATGTTCTGAGTATTAAAAAGCGAGTTCTAATCCTATCTTTATATTACTTGATAACAATTAAGCTTTATAGCCTTAAAGAGATATTGCTGAATGAAGAGCAGAATATTCTTCATAGCATGGTATTAGTATTCAGTCTTCCCAATACTAAATATTGGGACGACCGAAGCCTATGTCTTCAATCCCCGCCACAAACTCCGTTCCCTAGCCACCGACTCCATCCCTCTCCCTGGCCACTGTCTGAGACTGAACCAGACCGTTCGCAACCTTGGCATCCTATTTGACCCTGGGATGACATACCAACCATGTATATCTGCTCCATCACCTAGGCCGCCTCCTTCCACCTCCATAACATCGCCCATCTCCGCCCCTACCTCAGCTCATCTGCTGCTAAAAACCTCATGCCTTTGTTACCTCTAGACTTGACTATTTCACGGATCTCCTGGCCGGCCTCCCATCTTCCACCCTCCATAAACTTGAGCTCGTCCAAAACTTTACTGCCCGTATCCTAACTCGTACCGTGTCCCATTCACCTATCAGCCCTGTGCTCGCTGACCTACGTTGGCTCCTGGTCCGGCCACGCCTCGATTTATCTCATCCTTGTTTTCAAATTCCACGATGGCCTCACCCCTCTCTATCCCCTCTCAAGGTCTCTACGCTCCTCTAATTCTTGGCTCTTGTGCATCCATGATTTTAATCGCTCCATCATTGGCAGCCGTGCCTTTAGCTGCCTAGGCCCTAAGCTCTGGAATTCCCTTCCTAAACCTTTCCGCTTCTTTACCGCTCCTCCTTTTAAGACGCTCCTTAAAACCTATCTTTTTAAGCAAGCCTTTGGTCGCCTGTCCTAATATCTCCTTATGTAGCTCGGTGTCACATTTTTGTTTGATAACGCTCCTGTGAAGCTCCTTGGGATGTTTTACTACATTAAAGGCGCTATATAAATGCGAGTAGTTGTTGTTGATTGAAGGATGATATGCTGTTTTGGCTGGTCAAGTGTTTTGTACCCACCTGATGGGTGAAGCCAGCCCTACCTGCATACTGGACGGTTGGATTGAAGATGACATACATGAGAAGAGTTGAGTAACTTGAATTATGCTGCCTTAAATGCTCCTTCAAATGACCATACAAAACTCAGTGTTACAAAGCCAATGATCTCTGCCTTAACCGTGGCACATTGAACAGAAGTGTTGTGCTATGTATCATGAAGGAGAAAGGATTTTGATTTGGTCCATCAGCATTGTTTGGTGATGAAAGAGGAGGATCCTGGGTGGAGAGTAAAATTAAAGTTTTTTTTTTAATTCCATTTTTTACCCCCTACCCAGTCTTGCTCCCCCCCAGTGTGTGGAATTGATGAAAATAGTTCAGGAATATTTCCACTGGCCTATTGTTGTGGATGGTAATGGAAATGGTCTGCTGGTTGCTTAAAAGGCCCACTAAAAATCCACTTTGAAAGGGAAAGGCCGTGTGCTTCAGAGCTGCAGACTGAAACTAACCAGCACATTAACCAGTGATCTAGAATCCTCAAAACATATATGCTGCTCAAATGAATTGCACCCACTGTTAAACTTCTCTTCTGTAAACAATTTTACAACACCAAGTTATCGTCCAGCAATTTTATTTTAAATTCACAAGCTTTCGGAGGCTTCCTCCTTCGTCAGGTGAACGATGTGAAAAAAAAAAATCCCCATCAACTCTTTTTTTTTTCACATCGTTCACCTGACGAAGGAGGAAGCCTCCGAAAGCTTGTGAATTTAAAATAAAATTGCTGGACTATAACTTGGTGTTGTAAAATTGTTTACAATTGTCAACCCCAGTTCATCACCGGCATCTCCACATCAAAACTTCTCTTCAATTAACTTTTTGTCTGGCACCTTTTAATCATTAAATATTGTGACTAGCTTTTTTACAGTAAGGACTGTTTTTCATCTTCCAATAACTTTTACCAGGATGAGAACATGAATCATTTTTTGTCATTGTAAATTCATTATTCATTAAGTCTGACAAGTTACTAAAGAAAGCAAGAACATAGACTGAAAGAGAAGAAAAGACAAGCCAAACTTAGAGGATCAGATATAGGCAAGGCACTTCTAATTGTGGTTCACAGAGTGATTGTATGCCACTACCACAACTACTTGCACACTGTCTTGCTGCTTTTTTAAAAAATTCATTCATTGGATGTGGGCATCGCTGACAAAGCCAGCATTTATTGCCCATCCCTAATTGCCCTTGAGAAGGTGGTGGTGAGCCGCCTTCTTGAACCACTGCAGTCCGTGTGGTGAAGGTTCTCCCACAGTGCTGTTAGGTAGGGAGTTCCAGGATTTTGACCCAGCGACGATGAAGGAACGGCGATATATTTCCAAGTCGGGGTGATGTGTGACTTGGAGGGGAACGTGCAGGTGGTGTTTTTCCCATGTGCCTGCTGCCCTTGTCCTTCTAGGGTGGTAGAGGTTGCGAGTTTGGGAGGTGCTGTTGAAGCCTTAGCGAGTTGCTGCAATGCATCCTGTGGATGGTACACACTGCAGCCACAGCGTGCCGGTGGTGAAGGGAGTGAATGTTTAGGGTGGTAGATGGGGTGCCACTCAAGTAGGCTGCTTTGTCTGCTTTCTTGCCTGCAAGTCCCAATTCTCTGCATAGTAGGTCTAGCTCACTTTCTTCTCCTGTATGCTCCTCAGACTCTTACAATATTTCAGGGGCTAATCATAGCCAAATCTGATCCTGCCCTCCCCCAGTATATCCATATGTGCACTTCCTTTCTGATATTTCTGGGATGAGAAGAGTTGATGGGGATTTTTTCTTTTACACACTCTTTTAGTCAGGGACTCTGAGGCCAATTATAACAGCCCACTACTACCCCAGTGGAGACTGATCGGGTTCGGTCAGGAATTGAACTTGTGACCTTCTTGGTCTCTATGGCTCAGTGCACACCATATAGTGCATTTACTCACTGAGCTACCTGAGGAGCCCTGTTTATATTTTTAAATGGAGATTGAGGAAAATAATATGTAGATTAATTTTAATTTATGGGGAAAGATCCCAAAAAATCATGGTCCAAGTTCCCATATTCAAAAATACCTCGTCAACATTAGTGACTATCATCAGCCACTTTATTAATGAGTAATTCAGTGTTGTATTGTTTCAGTTATCATTTGAATAGTTCAGATCCCTGTTATACTGTACAAAGTCTACGGTGCACAGAGTTCTCCCAATGTTTGGGCAGCATTCTTCCCCTAACAAACACCTCCAAAAACAGATTAACTGGTTATTTGTTGTTGAGATCTGGAATGCACTGCCTGAAAGGGTGGTGGAAGCAGATTCAATAGTAACTTTCAAATGGGAATTGAATATATACTTGAAAAGGAAAAATTTTCAGGGCTGTGGGGAAAGGGCAGGGGAGTGGGACTAATTGGAAAGCTCTTTCACAGAGCCGGCACAGGCACGATGGGCCGAATGGCCTCCTGCTATAAGATTCCTTGATTCTGTGAAGGTTGTAACAAAAATGAAGGAATAGATATGGGAAGGAAAGTATTTAATAATAGGAAATGCTATATAATTTACTGCAGCTGTTAAATAACACTGCAGCAATTGTTGAAACAATGTACAGTTTTCCTTGACTAACCTTATCAGTGCTCGTTTTATTCGAGCCGTTTCTGAGCTGGAATTCTTAGGCTTTATTAAACCAACCAAACAGAAGACTGATCATGTAGCAAGGCTAACGTGGGGTGGCTTTTGACCACAGCTCTAAAAGTCTTGAAATTACTTCCTGTCCGATTCATTTGGATAAGACATTTTGTGCCAGAACTGGAGAATATGACCTTGAACAAACATACTGGTAGCATGTGTGCTAGAACGCAAAGTGAACATTTGTGATGACTAATAAAATGACTATTTCAGATGTGTTGTTGGGCTTGATAAAGATTAGTTGACTGTTTGTTTTCTATCCTCACATTAACAGATGTTGAGGGGGCATGCAGTCAAATTCTGATCAGACGATAATGCTCTTTAATCAGATACAAAAAACCTGTGACAATAACCTGGTTGACTTACTACAAAATATTGATTTTTTTTTCCTACTTTGTGAGAAAGACCTCTGCTTCCCACTTCCAAAACAACCCAGTTGAGACTGGCAGCTAGAGAATCGTGGACACATTCCCTTGACCCTACCCACCTGCAGTTTGTGAGATGCCACGGGCAGAAGAATATATGCAAGACCTTTTTCAAGCAACAAATACAAAGAGTCTTACTAGGTTTCAGTAATTGTGGGTTCTAAATTAGTTAAATTTATTTTTCTTTAAATCTAAAGATATTGTTTCATGAAAGTGAAGGTCTGAAACTTATCCCCTTGTCGAAAGCTAGAGAAAGGTTAACATGAGCAGCTGGTGGTTAAGCAGAAATGTAGTCTTGTATTACTTGACAACTTTTATACCAGTTTGCAAAATCTAGATTATTATACGTTACTAAATTAGAAATGGTAGTGGAGAGTAACACAGTGCGAGGATTTACCTGAAAGAATCGGAACTTAACTACAAGAGTAACGTAGGAAGAAATTCATCTTGGATAGAGCGCAAAATGGGCAACAGTGAATCGGAAAGTCTGTTTTACACTCGGCCCGATTTTCATTTCCACTGAAGTCAATGGAACAGTAAACTGGGCAGAGTGTAAAATGGGCTGCAATCCGCTATCACCTGGCTCGAGACGAATATCTACCCCGAAGGCTCTTGTCAAAATCAGTGAAAGAAAGGCGAGCCATCGTTGGTGTAAATTTATCTAAAGAAGAAATAATAAAAGCCTGTGAAATGGACCCACTTCAGACTGCATTCCAGTGCTCGGTTTTAAACTTGTGATCTCATTCCAAAGCCATAATTGAGTTTTCCTTCTTTTTAAAATGCAATCTTTGCCAGTGCAGGTTTCAAAGAGTTGGACTTATCTGTGCTGTGCTACATGGTCCCAAGGGGAAAAGAGAGAAGAAAGCTTATCTATTATTATAAACAGTACAGCTAGAGTGCATTTCATGTACGTTACACAACTTACATAACATAAAGAGAGATAAGCCAGAGCATTTAGGATAGTGAGAGCACACCGAGAGGGAGGGGGAAAGGGAAGAGGGTCAGGAGGGGGCAAAAGAACAATCAAAGGGAAAGGGTTTAAAGAGATTTTGACCACAGGAAGGGAGGGAGTTAGCGAGGGGGAGATGTTGAAGGAGAGGATTCCAGAGGGTAGGGCATAGTGGCTGAAGGAACAACATAGTAGCTGGTGGAGCAGAAAATGATAAGTAAACTGGTGTTGGAAGAAGCCTGTAGGGACATTAGACTGGAGGAGACCATGGAAGGATTTGTAGGTCAAGGCCAAGGATATTACAATCGATTCTTTGGGGCAGGGGAAGCCTGTGAAGCTTGGCAAGGACAGGGTTGATAGGGGGCTGGTGTTAACGTGGGCTGCAGCTTTGTGGATGAAACATATTTATAGATGGTGGAAGCGGAGAGATTTGAGGGCATTGGGAAAGCGAGGTGATAAAATCAAGAATTAGTCATGCTTTTTTATAAGAAAAGTATAAAAAAACAAAGGCAGTAATTTAAGATATACGGTATCTCCAGCAATCAACACAGGAGCCAGAATGTCTGTAACACCAGACAGACTGCACCAATAACAGTTTTAAGTTTAAAAAGAGAGAAAGCCAAGGTTCTGATCTGCAGAAATGAAACCCTGACTTCACCCAGTGTTTACTTAACAGGAATTAGACTGTGGTCTTAGCAGCACAACAATACATTGTGCATTAGATGGATAACACTCATGTCTTCTAGAACTGTGTATCATCTAACAATCCTGGGCAACGCTACAGGAGCTTTACCAGTATTATATTAAAATGTTAACATCTTGTGTGCATTTCTTATGTCATACTTTGGCATCATATCTACATCAATGCAAATGACTGTCAAAGCCTAGAGCTTGAGTTGATATCCTTCTCTCACTGGTAGCTAAAGAGACTTAACTACAATTTCCAACAAGCACCTGTGCCTATAATTTCAGCAGGTTGCAGTCTGAGTACAGTATGGAGAAAACTCCAAGGGTACTTTAGTCTTAATGTGCAGAAGATCTGCACTAAGGTTAAATTCAGTGGTAGCAAGCAGTTAAGATTTTCTTTTTCCTAAAAACTTCAAATAAAGTAAAGCATGAATTTTGGAGCCTTATTTAAGGTGGGTTTTGACAGGGAAAAACATTGTCAAGAACTTATTTTTACTTCAGACAGTGGTGAGAGAAGGAAATGCAATGAGACAGAGACAAATGCGGAGTGTAACAAAAATGAAGCATTTCGGCCTATGACATCATGGAATCATAGAATGATACAACACAGAAGGAGGCCATATGGCCTGCCATGCCTGTGCCGGCTCTTTGTAAGAGCTCTCCAACTAGCTCCACTCCCCTGCTCTTTCCTCATAGCAATGCAAATTTTTCCCCTTCAAGTATTTATCCAATTTTCTTTTGAAATGTATTATTCAATCTGCTTCCACCACCCTTTCAGGCTGTGCATTCAAGATCCTAACAACTCACTGCATAATTTTTTTCCCCCTTCATGTCGCCTCTGGTTCTTTTGCCAATACCATAAATCTGTGTCCTCTGGAAACAGTTTCTCCTTATTTACTCTATCTAAACCCTTCATGATTTTGAACATCTCTATCAAATTTCCTCTTAACCATCTCTGCTCTAAGCAGAACAACCCCAGCTTCTCCAGTCTCTCCACATAACTAAAGTCCTTCATCCCTGATACCATTTTAGTAAATCTCTTCTGCACCCTCTCCAAGGCCTTGACATCCTTCCTAAAATGTGGTGCGCAGAATTGGATACAATACTTCAGCTGGGGCCTAACCAGTGAGTTAAAAAGATTTAATATAACTTCCTTGTTTTTGTACTCTATGCATCTATCTATATTAAAGCCTTTTTAACAGCCTCCTCAACTTGTCCTGCCACCTTCAAAGATTTGTGTACGTACACCTCCAGGTGTCTCTGTTCCTGCACCCCTTTTAAAATTGTACCATTTCGTTTATACTGCCTCTCCTCATTCTTCCTACCAAAATGAATCATTTCACACTTCTCTGCGTTAAATTTCATCTGCCATGTGTCTGCCATTTCACCAGTCTATGTCCTCCTGAAGTCTGTTACTACCCTCATTGTTTACTACATATATGAGTTTTGTGTCACCTGCAAACTTTGAAATTATGCCTTGTATACCCAAGTCCAGGTCATTAATATATATCAAAGAGAACAGTGGTCCTAATACCGTCCCCTGGGGAACACCACTGTATACTTCCCTCCAGTCTGAAAAACAACCGTTCACCACTATTCTGCTTTTTGTTCCTTAGCCAATTTTGTGTCCACACTGTCACTGTCCCTTTAATCCCAGGGACTTCAATTTTGGTAACAAGTCTATTATGTGGTACTTTATCAAATGCCTTTTGAAAGTCCATGTACACATCAACCACACTACTCACATCAACCCTCTCCATTATTTCATCAAAGAACTCAATCAAGTTAGTCAAACATGATTTGCCTTTAACAAATCCATGCTAGCTTTCATTTATTAACCCATATTTTTCCAGGAAGGGTGGAAATTGCAGAGGCTCTGGCCATAATCTTCCAATCCTCCCTAAATATGGGAGTGGTGCCAGAGGACTGGAAGATTCCAAATGTTATCCCCTTTCAAAAAAGTATTTTTCCACGTGCCAATTAATTTTGTCCCGGATTATTGTCTCTAAATGTTTCCCCACCATCAACATTAGGCTGATTGGCCTGTAGTTGCTGGGTTTATCCATCTCCACTTTTTTGAAATGGGGTAACATTTGCAATCCTCCAGTCCTCTGGCACCACTCCCATATCTGGGGAGGATTGGAAGATTATGGCCAGAGCCTCCGCAATTTTTACCCTTACTTCCTTCAGCAACCTAGGATGTGACCCATCCGGACCAGAGTCTTTACTACTTTGAGTACTGCCCACCTTTTAAGTACCTCTTTATTTTTATCCTATCCAATTTTGCCTCCAACTCCCGTGATGTTGGCAGCATCCTCTTCTCTACTGAAGACAGATGCAAAGTATTCATTTAATATCTCAGCCATGCCCTCTGCTTCCACAAGACGATCCCCTTTTTGGTCCCTAATCGGCCCCACCCATCCTTTGACTACTCTTTTACTATTTATATGTTTATAAAAGACTTTTGGGTTCCCTTTTATGTTACCCACTAATCTCATAAACTTTCAATCTCTATACTGTTAGTCATCCAGGGAGCTCAAGCTTTGGATGCCCTTCCTTTCCCCCTCATGTCTAGTCTGTACCTGAACTATCTCCTCTTTGAAGGCCTCCTATTACTCATTTTATCTGCCAGTCTTTGATTCCAATCCACCTGGGCCAGATCCCTTTTCAACTCACTGAAATTAGCCCTCCTCCAGTTGAGTATTTTCACATTTGATTTTTCCTTGTTCTTTTCCATAACTACTCTAAACCTATTGGTTTCTTTTTTTTTGATTGCTACATGTATGGTTAAAAATTGTTTTGCTCGCCAGAAAATAGTCAAGCTTGTTTTGATACACAATAGCCCACGGCAATATAAATTATGTCTGATCTGGCATCCAAGGGAGGGGCCAAGCCATTCAATTCAAATGCAAGCATCTTGTGACTTTTGTTTGTGGCTATGTTTGGTTGCCAACACTTTTTGAGCTTGAGGCACAAATTTAAATTTCCTTTGTTGTGGTCAAATTTTGAAAATGTTTTTTAACCTGTTTTGTTCCTGGTGGGTTGTCTGTCTGAAGCCATCAGAATGAGATTCTGTGGATGATCAACAACCAAAAACCACATATAGATTAACATTCGGGGTCCAGTTTAAATCGCAGTTTAGCACTGTAGATCGTACTGTTTTTTCTATCTTCTGAGGAGGGATAGTTAAGTTTTTAACAAATAACAATTGAAAGTGATTCTTTGCTTCTATTTGTGTGTCCATATACTGTTCAATAAATTTGTTCAGTAGTTTTTAGTCAGAAGCCATGGTCCAGGGAAGTGTTTATTCTGCCACCTGCTGAAGTCAAAGATGATCACAGTTGGTCACTTGAGATAACGTGTTCCATCTTTGGCCTTGCGACAACTTGCCAAGATATTGGACAGGTAAAGGCGTACTCTGGGGCCGAGGGAGAAAAAGCTCGCTTTTGGGAGCGATCTGAGATGTTGAACCCAGGAAGATTATCTGGAGTTGAAAACCCCAAAATCTAACAAAGTAACAGACAATAATGGGGATAATTTTAACCCTCAAGAACGGGTGGACCAGGGGCGGGAGGGTAGTAAAAATGGTTGATTTCTTCAGCAGGACCGCAGACCCGGCTCCAATGTGCTGACTTCCGGGTTTAACCCAGTCGCGTTTGGATGCGCGGGTTCATCCGAAACCCGGCGGTGGCGCCCCCTATTAATGCTGGCGGGCGGATCGTTAAAGAGGCAATTTACCTACTTCAAATACTTATGGTAATTTTTTGTGGATTCTGTACCTGAAACAAATTTAACCCTACCTGTACGGGTTACCCATGGCTTCTCAAACACGCCAGTGAAACGGAGGTGACATCCTTGCAAAAGTTGATTTGGCCGTTTAAACCTGTGATTGACACACCACAATAAAAGCTTAAGGATTGCAGCTGGTCTTTCAGTTCTCTCAGGCGAACATTTGGCTGAGAGTTCTTCTTGTGTTGAGACTGAGAGTTCTTTGTTGAGACTGAGAGTTCTTTGTTGAGACAGCTTTAGGAAGATTTTGCAGCCTCTGAAACTGCCAAGATCAGGATGGGGGCTGCATTGGATGTATTCCAGAGATGATCAGAGGAGGAGGAAAATGAACATCCATGTCAGCCACATACAAGACAGAGGTACACAACAAGGACCTGGAGAACAGCAGAGACGGGAGCAACAGAGGGGCCGAGGTCACAGGACGCATTACCCGTGTGAGAGAGTCTACAGGCAGAGGCTGAGCTTCCTGGACTCTTTCAGGACCAGTGCCTACGCAGGCTCAGATTGGGTCAGAAGGTGGTCGCAGACATCTGCAGCCTCCTTCAGGAAGAGCTGCTCCTGGCTGGACCTGGTGGCCACGCATTGCCCGTCGCAGTTAAAGTCACCACTGCCCTCAATTTCTTTGCCTCCGGATCTTTCCAGGACACAACCGGTGACATCTCCAGGGTGTGTCAATCGTCTGCACATAAGTGTATAAGGCAGGTGACAAATGGGTTGTTTGCCAGGGCTTCTGATTACGTGAACTTCCCCCATGACAACATCAGCAGAATGAGCAGGCAGTGGGTTTTTCCTCTCTGGCTGGCTTCCCATGGGTGCAGGGCGCAATCGATTTCACACACCTGTGAATCCGAGGACCACTACATGAGCCAAAAGTCTTCATAAACTGAAAGGGCCATCACTCCATCAATGCACAACTGGTGTGCGACCAGAAGAAGAGATTTCTGCAGGTGTGCGCCAGATTCCCTGGCAGCTGTCATGATTCATTCATCTTGCACCAGTCCAACATTCCAGACCTCTTCCAGACAGGAGACAAACTTAATGGCTGGCTCGTTGGAGACAAGGGATACCCTCTCCAAACATGGCTCACGACACTAGGAGGCCTGAATACAGGGCTAGTCGACCCAATCTCTCCTCATATGTCAGTCCTGCCATCCCAGGAATCAATCTGGTAAACCTTCGTTGCACTCCCTCCGTGGCAAGGACATCCTTCCTCAGATAAGGAGACCAAAACTGCACACAATACTCCAGATGTGGTCTCACCAAGGCCCTGTATAACTGCAGTAAGACATCCCTGCTCCTGTACTCAAATCCTCTTGCAATGAAGCCAACATACCATTCGCCTTCCTAACTGCTTGCTGCACCTGAATGCTCGCTTTCAGCGACTGATGTACAAGGACACCCAGGTCTCATTGCACCTCCCCTTTTCCCCTTTTCAATCTATCACCATTCAGATAATAATCTGCCTTTCTGTTTTTACAACCAAAGTGGATAACCTCACATTTATCCACGTTATACTGCATCTGCCATGTTCTTGCCCACTCACCCAACTTGTCTAAATCACATTGGAGCCTCTTAGCATCCTCCTCACAGCTCACATTCCATCCCAGCTTTGTGATTGCTTTGGGTGAGGATGACTATGAAACAGATTCATCAGAGGGTGACTATCAGACAGATGGATCACATTGCATCAGGATTGAGGTGAGTGACAGTTGTGGGTGCATAAATGGGGAGGTGATGAAGTAGATAGAAAGTGAAGGATGGTTGATGCTGAAACTTAACTATTTGTGAGAAGTGATGTGATGGAGTGGGAGTGAAGGGGGGGGGGTGAATAACACATGATGTGGGTGAAACATCAAATGTACTCACTTTTCCTGACCTGGTGTGATCATTAAAAGGTTTCCTGCACTGCAGCCAAGACCCGGGGACCGTGTTCCTGCTGCTGACCTCTTCTGACACCTCCAGCCACACTTTCTTGGTGGCAGAACCAGATCAGTTGGGTACAATATCTCCCTCCCGCTTCTCACAGCACCCAGCAGTACTTCAAGGGATGCATCCGCGAACCAGGGTGCTGCCATTCCTCTATGTGCTTTCATTAATTTCTTCTTTCTCCTTGAAAATCCATTTTTGCATTGGCCCTTTAAATAGTGGAGTTCAGGTCGCGTCATGCGGGTGCGCAGAAGCCCCGCTACGCAGCTTGGAGACGCGGAACCTGGAAGTAGAATTAAATGCCCTCAATTTAGTTGCGATCGCAGATTTCAACCCACTCAGATGACCTCAGGGTTTCCCACACGATTATCAACCCACCCGCTGAGTTCCCGGCTCCAGGTAAAAATTATGCCCAATGAATGAGAATGATAGAATCTGTCAGAAATGTAAGACAGAATTCTGTCTCCTCTGTCTTATATTTCTGACAGATTCTCCATCACACCAGCTGCCAACTCCCACTTGCCATGTGAAGAAAAAAAGAAGCAGAAGATCACAGAAAGAGCAGAAGATGTATGGTGCACACATCCTGTACACAATAAGCTTGCTTCATACATCACAATTTTCAAGTAATGTTTTATATATATCAATAGTTACTTGATAAATTTACACAAAGCAAGAAAGAGAAAATGCAACAACCCCAATTTTAATAACAGCATGTTCTAAAATGCCTGCCCCAACCTGACTAACTGAAAGAAAGAAAGGCATTTCCTCAATTCTTTCCTGCTCTCTTTTTTTCCGCCTAGGCTCTCCTCAGCCATGCTATCGTCACCTCCTGCATTTCATTGCCGCTTCTGCCCGCTAGCAGGTCTTGGGCTTCTTCAAGGTTCTGCCCTGTAGGCCCTTTTGCAGCCACATCCCTGATTTGGATTTTTCCTGGCCTTCCTTTACCCTGCCAGCCACTCTTGTCACCTTTACTCTTCCCAGCCCTTGATCCCACTGTCAAGGGAGGAAGCGAAAGCCTTGGAGTGAATTTGGAGATGATATTAAAGTGGCTACCGAGGTTTAGAAGTCTCATTTTTCCCCGCACTCACCAACAAATAAAGGACCTACAGCTCTCAGCTGCTTCCTTCTCCATCACACCAGCTGCTAACTCCCATCTTGCCGTGTGAGGAAAAGAAGCAGAAGATGGCAGAAAGAGCAGAACATCAAATATACAGATGAGCAGAAGATGAGAGACAGACATATAATAAAAATCATGTTTGGTGCACACGCCTGTTGTCACAATTCTCAAGTAATGATTTATATATATCCATACTTACTGTCAACATTTCTCCATCACACTTTGTTGATTGCTTCAAAGTAGAACAGCAGCAAATCAGGATTGAACATACAAATCAAAAGCAAGGTAAGCAGCTAGAAAAAAGCAATAAGAAACTTCTAAGTTCTTATGAAAATTACCAATCCTGAAAGACTGGTCTGAAGAACCTAATTAAAAAAAGTACTTTGTAGGCCATTTTTAGTGTGAAATTTCTAATGTCCAAAATAAGATTTTAAACAAAATAAAAACATCAAACATTGCATATTTCACAATAACACAATTACATTTATCCATTAACTTACCCTTTAATACCTTCATAGAAAAATAATTTTACAGCATAGAAAGGAGGCCAATCAGCCTTCGTATCTGTGTCCGGTCTCTGAAAGAGCTATCCACCATAGCTCCATTCCCTTGTCTTTATCCAAAACCCTTTTAAATTTGTATTTTTCAAATATTTATCTACTTCCCTTTAAAAGCTATTGCAGACTCTGCTTCCACCATTGTTTCTTGTAGGGGATTCTGTTTCCAAACAACCCTCCGCTTCAAAAAATGCTTCTAACTTTTCCCATTGTTCTTTTAATGATCTTTAAATGTATACCCTCTTGTTACTGACTGAACAACCAGTGGAAATAATATTCCCAAATCACTTTATCAAACTCCTTCATAATTTTATACAGATCTCCTTAACCTTCTCTGATCTAATGAAAAAAGCTCCAGTCTCTTCTGAACAACAACAACTTGCATTTATATAGCGCCTTTAATGTAGTAAAACATCTCTAGGTGCTTCACAGGAGCTTTAGCAAACAAAATTTGACACTGAGCCACATAGGGAGTTATTAGGACAGGTGACCAAAAGCTTGGTCGAAGAGATAGATTTTAAGGAGCGTCTTAAAGGAAGAGAGAGAGGTAGAGAGGTGGAGAGGTTTAGGGAGGGAATTCCAGAGCTTCGGGCCTCGAGAGGTGAAGACATGGCCACCAATGGTGGAGCGATTAAAATCGGGGACGCGTAAGAGGCAAAAATTGGAGGAGCGTAGAGCTATCGAAGGGGTACATCGAGTTACATCAAAACTACAGCACTGGAACAGGCCATTCAGCCCAACTGGTCTATGCCGGCATATATGCTCCACATGAGCCTCTTCCCTCTCTACTTCATCTAACCCTATCAGGATTCCCTTCTATTCCTTTCACCCATGTGCTTATCTGGCTTACCCTTAAATGCATCAATGCTATTTGCCTCAACTACTCCTTGTGGTAGCGATTTACACATTCTTGCCACTCTTTGGGTAAAGAAGTTTCTCTTGAATTCCCTTTTGGATTTATCAGCGACTATTTTATATTTATGACCTCTAGTTTTGGACTCCCCCACAAGTGGAAACATTTTCTCTACGTCTACCCTTTCAAACCTATCATTATCTTAATGACCTCTATCAGGTCACCCCTCAGCCTTCTCTTTTCTAGAGAAAAGAGCTCCAGCCTGTTCAGCCTTTCCTGATAAGGATATCCTCTCAGTTCTGGTATCATCCTTGTGAACCTTTTTTTCACTCTCTACAATGCCTCTATATCCTTTCTATAATATGGAGACCAGAACCGTGCACTATACTCCAAGTGTGGTTTAACCAAGGTTCTATACAAGTTTAACATAACTTCTTTGCTTTTCAGTTCTATCCTAGAAATGAACCCTCGTGCTTGATTTGCCTTTTTTATTGCCTTATTAACCTCCGTTGTTACTTTTAGTGATTTGTGTATCTGGTCCCCTAGATCCCTTTGCTCCTCTATCCCGTTTAGACCCTTATTATCCAAGCAGTATGTGGTCTCCTTATTCTTCCAACCAAAAGGCATCACCTTACACTTAACTATATTGAAATTCATTTGCCAATTACACCAATTGCCCATTCTGCAAGTTTATTAATGTCCTCTTGCATTTTGATGCACTCTTCCTTTGTATTAACCACACCTCCCAATTTGGTGTCATCCGCAAATTTTGAAATTGTACTTCCAATTCCCGAATCCAAATCGTTAATGTAAATTGTGAACAACAGTGGTCCCAGCACCGATCCCTGTGGAACGCCACTTACCACCTTTTGCCAGTCTGAGTAGCCACCCTTAACCCCTACTCTCTGTTTTCTGTTTTGTAGCCAGCTTGCTGTCCATTCTGCTACCTGTCCCCTGTCTCCACATGCTCTGATCTTAACTATGATTCTACAATGCGGTACCTATCGAAGGCCTTTTGGAAATCCAAATATATTACATCTACTACATTACCCTTGTCTACCCTTTCTATTACTTCTTCAAAGAATTCAATAAAGTTGGTCAAGCATAACTTTCCCTTCTGAAATCCATGCTGATTATTCTTTATTATATTTTTGTTCTCTAGATGTCTTTCTATTATATCTTTGAATAAAGATTCCATTATCTTTCCTACCACCGATGTTAAGCTAATTGGTCTATAGTTCCCTGGACCTGTTCTATCTCCCTTTTTATATATAGGAATAACATTAGCTGTCCACCAGTCCTCTGGCACTTTTCCCTTTTCTAGTGAATTATTATATATGTACGGATCAGGGGACTTATTCTCTCCTAGTTTGATTAGTTTATCAATTATTTACCCATTTCTATCTTAAATGTTTTAATATCTTTTACAATCTCTTTTTCTAATGTCCTGCCCACCTTGTTAGTCTCCCTGGTAAATACTGAGCAAAGTAACTATTCAATATTTCTGTCATTTCGCTGTCATTACCTGTGAATTTATCTTGTGCATCCCTTAGTGGCCCTATCCCTGTTCTGATCTTTCTTTTGTTATTTATGTGTCTGTAGAATACTTTACTATTTCTTTTTTATATTCCTTTATAACTTAATCTCGTAGTTTCTCTTTGCTTTCCTAATTGCTTCTTTAAACTTTTTTCCTAACCTCTTCATATTCCCTTTTGTCATCCTCTCCTTTGTTGCCTTTTACTTTAGTTTCAATTTTGCCCGTAATTCTTTATTCATCCATGGTGTTTCATTATTGGCTAGTTTGTTCTTGCTTTTTAGTGGGATCTATTTCTCCCGAACTCTGTTGATCACCATTTTGAGTATTATCCACTGCTGTTCTATTTCTTTGTCTGTTAAATTTTTTTCCAGTTTACCTGCCCGAGTTCTACATTCACCCCCTCAAAATTAGCTTTTTTTCCAGTCTATTACTGGTTGTAGGGCTGGAGGAGGTTACAGAGATAGGGAGGGACAAGACCATGGAGGGATTTGAAAACAAGGATGAGAATTTTAAAATGGAGGTGTGCCCAGACCGGAAGCCAATGTAGGTCAGCGAGCACAGGGGTGATGGGTGAACGGGACTTGGTGCGAGTTAGAATACAGGCAGCAGAGTTTTGGATGAGCTCAAGTTTATGGAGGGTAGAAGATGGGAGGCCGGCCCGGCGAGCATTGGAATAGTCAAGTCTAGAGGTAACAAAGGCATCGATGAGAGTTTCAGCAGCAGATGAGCTGAGACGGGGCGGAGATGGGCGATGTTACTGAGGTGGAAGTAGGCGGTCTTGGTGATGGAGCGGATATGTGGTCGAAAGCTCATCTCAGGGTCTATTGGGACGCCAAGGTTGCAAACAGTCTGGTTCTGCCTCAGAAAGTGGCCAGGGAGAGGGATGGAGTTGATGGCTAGGGAATGGAGTTTGTCGGGGAACAAAAACAATGGCTTCGGTCTTCCCAATATTTAATTGGAGGAAATATTTGCTCATCCAGTACTGGATGTCGGACAAGCAGTGTGACAAATCAGAGACGGTGGAGGGGTCGAGGGAGGTGGTGGAGGTAGAGCTATGTTTTCCGATGATGTCGCCGAGGGGCAGCATGTAGATGAGAAATAGGAGGGGCCAAGGATAAATCCTTGGGCGACTCCAGAGGTAACGGTGCGAGAGCAGGAAGAGAAGCCATTGCAGGTATTCTCTGGCTATGACTGGATAGACAAGAATGGACCCAGGCGAATGCAGTCCCACCCAGCTGGACAATGGAGGAGAGGCGTTGGAGGAGGATGGTGTGGTCAACCGTGTAAAAGGCTGCAGACAGGTCGAGAAGGATGAGGAGGGATAGTTCACCATGGTCACAGTCACATAGGATGTCATTTGTGACTTTGATAAGGGCTGTTTCAGTACTGTGGCAGGGACAGAAAACTGATTTGAGGGATTCAAACATGGAGTTGCGGGAAAGAAGGACTTGGGAGGTGACAACATGTTCAAGGACTAAAGCTTCTTCCCTGGTATGATCTTAGTGAATCTCCTCTTGATGGCCTTGACATCCTTCCTTAGGCTGCACAAAATACTCTAATCAATAATTTCTATAGATTTAGTATTATCTTTTTGCTTTTGTACTCTGATTCTATTTATAAACTTAGAATCCAATTTTAACAGCTCTTTCAACTTGTCCTCCCACTTTTAAAGATTTGTGTATCTGAACTCCTAATTTCCTGTGCTCCTCTACTCCTTTTAAGGTTTTACCATTTAGTATATATTTCCTCTCATTCTTCCTCCCAAAATGCATCACCTTATATTTCCGCACGTTAAATTTCATCCAACGTCTATCTGCCCAATCTCCTAACCAGCCTCTGCCCTCCTGAAGTCACTTGTACTCCCCTTCATAGCTAACCATACGCCCTATTTTTATGTCATCTGCAAATTTTGATACTGTGTCCCCTATATGTCCAGATCATTTATTTATATATGTAGAGAGAGAGAGATGAGCAATGGTCCCGACAATTATCCCTAGGGGCCACCACTGTTTACATCCCTCTGGTCTGATAAACATCCGTTTGGAGAGAAATTCAACCTTGTTTCACCATTTTTCTGGCATAAAACAAGCTTATCAAAATTGGGTCATGATCTCTCGCGTCAGATCTGCACCCAAATTTCGGCAGCTGCCATATTGGATCGGGTGACTTCTAGTCATCCTGCGTTGCCGCCTGGAAGGAGCATGGGCCTAATAAGAATATTTAAATAAACATCTTGCACCTGTTTTAGGAGACTTCTGAGATATTGGTGTGTGGCAGCACCTGATTTGTTCATTCCTAGACTTGCCCAGCATATCATGGCAGGGACAGTCGGTAAGCAGGCTGCAGCAGCAATCTTTAAAGGGATCCTCACCTGCATTAAGCTAAGTGTCTGGTTGGCCTTTATATGCTGCCGATGTAATTTTGGGCTATTCTGGCTGATTTATTTGCTGTTCTCAAGTCTTGGAGAGCGAGTTTGAGGAGGTAGTGCAGTCCTTGTGAGGATTAGCTTCAGCACAATCTTAGAAGATGAGTGCGCTGCTTGGTCAGCCTTTGAGGCTGGAATATGAGGAGAGGAGCAAGGTAGGGCAGCACAGACCGGGAGAGGCTGCTAGAAGAATTCGAAGGAGGAGGCCTTACATGATGTGTGTCTTCAGGAATCGCATTTCTTACCTGAACCTGACACTGAGCCCAACGTCTGACGGTCTTGTCACCAGAGTGGTTTGCCTAAGGCACTAGAAAGAATTATTGGCTCTGTCCCCCTCACAGACCTGACCGAATTCTTCACCTCAGACGCAGCTGTCAGTAAAACCCATTACTCCTAAAAATAAGATTCCTGGGATGTCAATCTCATTGGATATTTGGGTTGAATAGGATGGCTCTGTTCATTGATCTGTGCCAAGAACTTTGAATGACCTTTCTGTAAAAATTACTGAATTAGCCCATTAAATTGTCTTTTGTGCCTCTGAGCCTGTGCAGTTTGCTGAATTTCCCAGCATGCATCAGCAAGTTTCTGACTTGAAGTAGAAGGATGTTCCCCTCATCCTGTGAAGATTTATGAGTGTTTTTGTTTTTTTCACATATTTACAGGCAAGTTTTACTTTTTAACAACTGCCCCTTTTCTATTATGAACGGCGTAGATTTTTCTGAGACAGTTAGACGACACCTGTGATTAAAAGCAGCTGTGATTTCTTTTGTTACTACACAGAAAGCAAAACAGAATATTTATTGAGAATATATTTCTTTTTCCTCAATGGAAAGTATGTATTCTGAGTGATTTAAATCCAGACGGATGATACATTTGAATCTTGGGGCTCCTCCTCTTTGGGGCTGTGTCCATGACAATCATTGCAAACCTCTCCACCTTTCATTTTGGCTCCAAACTCAGTGAAAAAAATCTTTCTCTTTAGAGAAATATAGTAAACCATTTTTTAGGGATTAAAGTTTTTTCTGTTGAGACATTGGAAACTGCATGAATGTTGAACTTTTGAGCATTTTATGAAGTAAGTGCTATTAAGGCAGGAACCAACTAACAGAGAAAGCAATGAGGTGGGGGAGGGGCACAGCTTGAAAAAGGGTTGCAGGAGGATTAGAGGAGGAGACTGACAGGCGCAAACATGGCAAGAAAGTGTCCTGATAGTCCAAAAGAGGCCTAAGGCATTTCAGGGCTCATTCTCTTGGATCTGTCTCCTTTCTCCTTTCCCTTCCTCTCCCCCTCAAGGCTGCCAGAACCTGGGCTCCCCAAAGCTCCCAGACTCTCTCCTCCCACTTCTCCTCCTGACCCTGGGACCCACTTCTCAGTATATTGCATCCCTCCCCCCTCCGCTGCTTCCCATGCTCACAGACCTCTAGCCAGCCGTCCCATTGCTTCCGTAACTTTGGAACACCCTGAATGCTCCCAAACCCCAGGGCCCTCTTCTCATTGCTCCCTGAGTTCAAGATCTCCCCCATTGCTTCCAGACTCTAGGACCCTTCTCCTCTCCCCAAAGCTCCCAGATTCCAGGACGCTTTTTCCAGTGATCCCAAGACCTGATCCATGCTCCTCTCATCAGCGCCCTAAGCCTCTTTGCAAAGTACTTACAGGTCCCAAGACCACAATCCTAATAGTGCCAGATTCCAGACCCCTTTTGCAGTGTTCCCAGATCACTGGGCCACCTGCATTGCCAATAAAACTATCACTGATGATGCTACTTGGAGTAATATCCCTGTTATTATATGACTTGGAAATATATCGCCGTTCCTTCATCGTCGCTGGGTCAAAATCCTGGAACTCCCTTCCTAACAGCACTGTGGGAGAACCATCACCACACGGACTGCAGTGGTTCAAGAAGGTGGCTCACCGCCACCTTCTCAAGGGCAATTAGGGATGGGCAATAAATGCCGGCCTCACCAGCAACGCCCGCATTCCATGTACGAATAAAAAAAAACTCTGATTACCATGAGCAAAACCACAAGACAGCTAGTTTATATATATTGTGCTTGCAATTTGTCCATCCCCCTTTCAAGTGTCATAGTTGTATATATACAAATTTCTGTGTCAAGCTCAAATCTTGTATTTATTAAACAGCTATAAGTCATAATTGGATGGGTAAAGAATGTATGAATCAAAATGGAAAAAGCAAGAATGAAAACTACATATATCAAAGTTCAAAAATAGGCAGTCAGCACAGATACCAATAGCAAGGGAACGGATGAAATCACTCCAAATATTTTTTGAGAACTTTTCAGCTGCCTTTCTTTCTGCACTGAAGATTTAGTACTGCAAATATTTGTAACACAATAAGACAGAAAGAATTGAGAAAATTATTAAAAATTTACACATATAATGCATATAATGGAATGCACTGCCTGAAAAGAGTGGTGGAAGCAGATTCATTAGTAACTTTCAAAAGGAAATTAGATATACACTTGAAAAGGAAAAATTTGCAGGGCTATGAGAAAAGAGCAGGGAAGCAGGACTAATTGGATAGCTCTTTCAAAGAACCGGCACAAGCATGATGGGCCGAATGGCCTCCAGTGCAGTCTGATTCTAAGATACAACTTGAAATGTCTCTTAATGGTTCTTGTTGGATGCCTGTCTGAGAAGCTTTGATAGTGAGGAAGAAAGCTGTAGCTATGCAGGAAGATATCAATGGACTAGTCAAGTGGCAACTGGAATTCAATCTGGAGGAGTGTGAGGTAATGCATTTTGGGAGGGCAAACAAGGCAAGGGAATACACAATAAATGGTAGGATACTGAAAAGTGTAGAGGAACAGATGGACCTTGAAGTGCATGTCCACAGATCCCTAAAGGTAGCAGGACAGGTAGATAAGAACATAAGAACATAAGAAATTGGAGCAGGAGTAGGCCAATCGGCCCCTCGAGCCTGCTCCGCCATTTAATAAGATCATGGCTGATCTGATCCCAACCACAAATCTAAAGAACACAAGAAGTCGGAGCAGGACCCGGCCACATAGCCCCTGGGCCCTCTCCGCCACCCACAGGGCATTGACCGATCCGAACTCAGCTTCATGTCCAATTTCCTGCCCGCTCCCCATAACCCCTAATTCCCTTTACTTCGAGGAAACTGTCTATTTCTGTTTTAAATTTATCTAATGATGTAGCTTCCACAGCTTCCTGGGGCAGCATATTCCACAGACCTACCACCCTCTGAGTGAAGAAGTTTCTCCTCATCTCAGTTTTGAAAGAGCAGCCCCTTATTCTAAGATTATGCCCCCTAGTTCTAGTTTCACCCATCTTTGGGAACATCCTTACTGCATCCACCCGATCAAGACCCCTCACAATCTTATATGTTTCAATAAGATCGCCTCTCATTCTTCTGAACTCCAATGAGTAGAGTCCCAATCTACTCAACCTCTCCTCATATGTGCGCCCCCTCATCCCCGGGATTAACCGAGTGAACCTTCTTTGTACTGCCTCGAGAGCAAGTATGTCTTTTCTTAAGTATGGAGACCAAAACTGTATGCAGTATTCCAGGTGCGGTCTCACCAATACCTTATATAACTGCAGCAATACCTCCCTGTTTTTATATTCTATCCCCCTAGCAATAAAAGCCAACATTCCGTTGGCTTTCTTGATCACCTGCTGCACCTGCATACCAACTTTTTGATTTTCTTGCACTAGGACCCCCAGATCCCTTTGTACTGCAGTACTTTCCAGTCTCTCGCCATTAAGAAAATAACTTGCTCTCTGATTTTTCCTGCCAAAGTGCATAACCTCACATTTTCCAATATTATATTGCATCTGCCAAATCTCCGCCCACTCACCCAGCCTGTCTATATCCCCTTGCAGGTTTTTTATGTCCTCCTCACTCTCTACTTTCCCTCCCATCTTTGTATCATCTGCAAATTTTGATATGTTGCACTCGGTCCCCTCCTCCAAATCGTTAATATAGATTGTAAAGAGTTGGGGACCCAGCACCGACCCCTGTGGAACACCACTGGTTACTGGTTGCCAGTCCGAAAATGAACCATTTATCCCAACTCTCTGCTTCCTGTTTGATAACCAATCCTCCACCCATGCCAGAATATTACCCCCAATCCCGTGATTTTTTATCTTAAGTAATAATCTTTCATGTGGCACCTTGTCGAATGCCTTCTGGAAGTCTAAATACACTACGTCCACTGGTTCCCCTTTATCCACCCTATACGTTATATCCTCGAAGAACTCAAGCAAATAAGGTGGTTAAGAAGGCATACAGGATACTTTCCTTTATTAGCCAATGCATAGACTATAAGAGCAGTGAGATTACGCTAGAACTGTATAAAATACTAGTTAGACCCCAGCTTGAGTACTGCGTACAGTTCTGGTCACCACATTACAGGAAAGATGAGATTGCACTAGAGAGGGTGCAGAGGAGATTTACAAGGATGTTGCCAGGACTGAAGAATTTTAGCTATGAGGAAAGATTGGATAGACTGGGGTTGTTTTCTTTGGAACAGAGGAGACTGAGGGGAGATTTAATTAAGGTGTACAAAATTATGAAGGGCCTAGGTAGAGTGGATAGGAAGGATCTATTCCTCTTAGCAGAGAGGTCGATAACCGGGCGGCATAGATTTAAAGTAATTGGTAGAAGGATTAGAGGGGAGTTGAGGAGAATTTTTTTTTACTCATAGGGTGGTGGGGGTCTGGAACCCACTGCCTGAAAGGGTGGTAGAGGCAGAAACCCTCATCGCATTTAAAAAGTACTTGGATATGCACGTGAAGTGCCATAACCTACGAGGCTACGGACCAAGAGCTGGAAAGTGGAATTAGGCTGGATAGCTCTTTCTCGGCTGGCATGGACATGATGGGCCGAATGGCCTTCTTCTGTGCCGTAAACTTCTATGATTTTAAGCTTCACTCCATGGGGCCTTCCAGAAATTACTGTCAGCTAAAAAGACTCCACGTGTCACAACTCCAAGTACACCTCTATGCCTATAACTCCCTTAATCTATATATATGAAAGCCAGACTGACCATTTACTAAGGGTGCCAGGAATTGCAGTAGGCTGTTTTTTTGCTGTGAAATTTTCATTCTTCAGAGACCTTGTAATCATATAATTCATTCCTGACTCCTGAATTTTAGAATTGTTGGTTGCTCCCATTGATGCCTTTCATAATGCAAGAAATATTAACTCCCATTTGTCTGTCAGTATTGCAAAAACTCAGGCCATCAGAATTGGTGAAACTATCTGCAGAACTTGTAATAACTGTTCCCAGGTGGCATTCAATTCTGTATCTCTATTTCCCTTAACTCTACTTTGGGGCCAGACTCAATCCTAGATGTGGTTTTCAGTGATTCCCTTCACCAACCCTGCGGTCATCATAAACTGTAAACTTGGATCAATTTTAAATCACTAGAGCCAGTGTGGATGGACTACTAGGGTCTCATTTTCCACTCCGTTCTGATTAAATTTTCCACCATACATTTTAGACTGCTAGTTAGTGTCAAATCATAGCAAACTTGCTAGATATACACCTATTATTTCCTTGTAAAATTTTCTTCTCTATCATCTATCAAGAATATTTGCTTACTACGGTAAAATATTCCATGTTTTATGTGACGAACACCTGTTCCAAGTTAGTATATAATGTCAGCTACTCCAAGAGATTGTGATTTTAGTACGACACACGGTAAATAGTTCCAACCTCAAGTTTTTAATTCCATGTTTACGCACACATGGTCTGAAGAGTTTTCCTTCTCTATTGGGACAGGTCATGTGCCCTTTCAGCATTTCCTAGACTACCACATCATGGATCTTTCTCTCAGCTTCCCTCCTGCCTCTGACTGCTTGATATGTTAACTTCATATCTACCATGCATGGATGAAACCCAATCCTATTGAGAAAACTCCACGATAAGGTTTGCAGAGACCCAAGGAGCAGTGGCAGAGCTTTCCACGCTAGACCCTACTGTGCATTAGGCATTTTATTTTGTGCCCCTGCATTCCTTTCAACAAACGTACATCCAAATTGACATGTTAAAAAACTGCAAACTCATGATTATTAGTAATACTCCTGAATGTATCATATCTCAAGTTTATGGAAAAAAACAGCATTCAAGTTGAATGATGACCATAAAAACAGATGGCAGGGGAGTTTCTCCATGGTGTTCTGGCCACTATTTATCCATCAACCAACACTACCAAAAACAGATGGTCTGGTCATTATCACATCGCTGTTTGTGGGACCTTGCTGTGTGCACTTTGGCTGCCATGTTTCCTACACTACAACAAGTAATTCATTGGCTGTGAAGCACTTTGGGAAACCCTGAGGTTATGTGAGGCACTATATAAATACAAGCCCTTTTCTTTAGTTATATAGTGCCTTCATGGCCTCAGGACATCCCAAAGCATTTCACAGCCAATTAAGTACTTCTGAGGTCCAGTCACTGTTATAATGCAGGGAAATAGGCAGCCAATTTGCACACAGCAAGCTCCCACAAACAGCAATGAAGTAAATGACCAGATGCTTCTTTTTTAAAAAAAGTGATCACTTGAAGGATAAATGTTGGCCAGGATACTCTTTGCTCTTTGAATAGTGCCGTGGAATCTTTTGTATCCACCCGAGAGGGCAAATGATTTGATCTCACCCAAGGGATGGCACCTCCAATAGTGCAGCACTCCCTCAGTGCTACACTGCAGTGTCAGCCTAGGTTATGTGCTCAAATCCTGGAATGAGGCTTAAATCCACAACCTTCTGACTCAGACGAGAGCGACCACTGAACAAAGGCTGATACCCAATAGCAGAGAATCCAATCAGTAACTTTCATAGCAGGGAAAACCACTTGCAGCTTACTTTTGTAACAGCCACTCTTTTCTTAAATGTTATTAAACCTTTTAAAAGTTCTCCAGTATAGGCTTACATTTCTGTATGAGAAAAGATTAGTGTTCCCTTTAGGGACCCAAAATGTGATCATCTTGTGGAGGCAGAGGTATTAAATGAATACTTTGCATCTATCTTCACAAAACAAGATACTTTTCTTTAAATTCGTTCATGGGCTGTGGGTGTCGCTGGCAAGGCCAGCATTTATTGCCCATCCCTAATTGCCCTTGAGAAGGTGGTGGTGAGCTGCCTTCTTGAACCGCTGCAGTCCGTGTGGTGAAGGTTCTCCCACAATTAGGTAGGGAGTTCCAGGATTTTGACCCAGCGACAATGAAGGAACGGCGATATATTTCCAAGTCGGGATGGTGTGTGGCTTGAAGGGGAACGTGCAGGTGGTGTTGTTCCCATGTGCCTGCTGCCCTTGTCCTTCTAGGTGGGTAGAGGTCACGGGGTTGGGAGGTGCTGTCAAAGAAGCCTTGACGAGTTGCTGCAGTGCATCCTGTGGATGGTACACACTGCAGCCATGGTACGCTGATGGTGAAGGGAGTGAATGTTTAGGGTGGTGTTTGGAGTACTAATCAAGTGGGTTGCTTTGTGCTGGATGGTGTTGAGCTTCTTGAGTATTGTTGGAGCTGCACTCATCCAGGCAAGTGGAGAGTATTCCAACACACTCCTGACTTGTGCCTTGTAGATGGTGGAAAGGCTTGGGAGAGGCAGGAGGTAAATCACTTGCCGCAGAATACCCAGCCTCTGACCTACTCTTGTAGCCACAGTACTTATGTGGCTGGTCCAGTTACGTTTCTGGTCAATGGTGACCCCCAGGATGTTGATGGTGGGGGATTCGGCAATGGTAATGCCGTTGAACGTCAAGGGGAGGTGGTTAGACTCTCTCTTGTTGGAGATGGTCATTGTTTGGCACTTGTCTGGCAGGAATGTTACTTACCACTTATCAGCCCAAGCCTGGATGTTGTCCAGGTCTTGCTGCACGCGGGTACGGACTGCTTCATGATCTGAAGGGTTGCGAATGGAACTGAACACTGTGCAATCATCAGCGAACATCCCCATTTCTGACCTTATGACGGGGGGAAGGTCACTGATGAAGCAGCTGAAGATAGTTGGGCCTAGGACACTGCCCTGAGGAACTCCTGCAGCAATGGCCTGGGGCTGAGATGATTGGCCTCCAACAACCACTACCATCTTCTTTTGCATTAGGTATGACTTCAGCCACTAGAGTTTTCTGATTCCCATTGATTTCAATTTTACTAGGGCTCCTTGGTGCCACACTCGGTCAAATGCTGCCTTGACATCAAGGGCAGTCACTCTCACTCACCTCTGGAATTCAACACTTTTGTCCACGTTTGGACCAAGGCTGTAATGAGGTTTGGAGCCGCGTGGTCCTGGCAGAACCCAAACTGAGCATCGGTGAGCAGGTAAGTGCTGTTTGATAGCACTGTCGATGACACCTTCCATCACTTTGCTGATATTTGAGGGCAGACTGATGGGACAGTAATTGGCCGGATTGGATTTGATCTGCTTTTTGTGGACAGGACATACCTGGGCAATTTTTCACATTGTCGGGTAGATTTCAGTGTTGTAGCTGTCCTGGAACAGCTTGGCTAGAGGCGCGGCTAGTTCTGGAGCACGAGTCTTCAGCACTACAGCCGGGATGTTGTCGGGGCCCATAGCCTTTGCTGTATCCAGTGCACACAGCCGTTTCTTGGTATCATGTGGAGTGAATCAAATTGGCTGAAGACTAGCTTCTGTGATGGTGGGGATATCAGGAGGCGGCCGAGATGGATCATCCACTCGGCACTTCTGGCTGAAGATGATTGCAAGCGCTTAAGTCTTGTCTTTTGTACTCACATTCTGGACTCTGCCATCAGCAAGGAAGGGGATGTTCACAGAGCCTCCTCCTTCAGTTAGTTGTTTAATTATCCATCACCATTCACGCTACCAATGTCACCGTAAAGGAGGTAGTAGAGAAAATCGGATAACATAAAAATAGAGGTACTTAGAAGATTGGCAGCACTCTAAGTAGAAAAGTCAACCGGTCCAGATGGGATGCATCCTAGGTTGCTGAGGGAAGGGTGGAAATAGTGGAGGCTCTAGCCCCAGTCTTTCAATCCTCCTTAGATATGGGAGTGGTGCTGGAGGACTGGAGGGCTACAACTGTTACACCCCAGTTTTTTGATAAAGTAACAGAGATGGTTGATGAGGGTAGTGTGGTTGATGTGTATTTGGCCTTTTAAAAGGCATTTGATAAAGTACCATGATAGACTTATTAGCAAAATTGAAGCCCATGGGATTAAAGAGGCAGTAGCAGTGTTGATACAAAATTTGCTAAGGAACAGAAAGCAGAGTAGTGGTGAATGGTCATTTGTCAGACTGGAGGGAAGTATACAGTGATGTCCCCCAGGTATCAGTAATAGGACAACTGCTCTTTTTGATATATATTATTGACCTGGACTTGGGTATACTGGGCATTATTTCAAAGTTTGCAGATGACACGAAACTCAGAAATGTAGTAAAGAGTAAGGATAATAGCAGACTTCAGGAGGACAGACAGCCTGGCAAAATGGGCAGATGAAATTTAATGCGGAGAAGGGTGAGAGCAGGCAGTATATACTAAATGGTACAATTTTAAAGGGGGTGCAGGAACACAGAGACCAATATGGCTGTTAAAAGAAGCATACGAGATCCTTGGCTTTTATAAATAGAGGCGTAGGGTACAAAAGTTATACTAAACTTTTATAGATCACTGGTTAGGCTTCAGCTGGAGTATTGTGTTCAATTCCAGCACCACACTTTAGGAAGAATATCAAGGCCTTGGAGAGGATGCAGAAATTAACTAGAATTGTACCAAGAATGAGGGACTTCAGTTACATGGCAAGATTAGAGAAGCTGGGATTGTTCTCTTCAGAGCAGAGGTTAAGGGGAGATTTAATAGAGGTGTTCAAAATCATGAGTTTTGATAGAGTAGATTGGGAGAAACTGTTACCACTGGCAGGAGGGCCAGTAACCAAAGGACAGATGACGAGACTTTTTTTTTTAAAAAGTTATGATCTGGAATGCACTGCCTCAAAAAGTGGAAACAGATTCAATAGTAACTTTCAATAAGAGAATTGGATAAATACTTGAAAAGCAAAAACTTGCAGGTTATGATGGGGAAAGAGCAGGGGAATGGGACATCTCTTTCAAAGAGCCACCACAGGCACGATGGACCGAATGGCCTCCTCCTCTGCTATATGATTCTATGATTGAGAATTTCCCAATATGGAACATTTTGCCACATTTATCAATCTTGCCCATAGGTTGTAGAAAGTAATTTGCTGGCCACAGCACTTTGTCAAGGCACTAATGTCAACTCACTCCCCCCACCCACAAGAACAAGGTTTAGATTAACTCACATTTTACCCAACTCTTTCACAACTGCATCACAACTTCTGAGCACCATATTGATTGAGGTCACAGTGCCTTGGCAGATTAGAGGACTGTACACTAGGTTACACAATTTACATTAGACATTTATAGTTTTAAATTACCAACAAGCCAATGAAGATTGTCAACAGGTGAAAAGTCCCAAAAACCACAAGTTACAGGACAATACAATAAATTGTGTAACACATTATGTCTATAAATGATAGAGTGAAGCCAACCTAGATTGATCACATTTGGGATTCCAGGCAGCTACTGTATGCCTATAATGCTAAAGTCACTGCAAAGTTTTGCTTGAGAGCACAGACAGAATCATGGTTTAGTAGTAGCAAGGTTGTGAACTCAAGCCCCATCCAGGACTTGAACAATAATCAAGGCTGACACTTTAGTGCAGTTCTGAGGGAGTGCTGCATTGTCAGGGATGCCGCCTTTTAGATGAGACGTTAACTGAAGCGTTATGGTGCTTTGCTGTGCACAAATTAGCTGCCATGTTTGACTACACAAAAGGCAACACTTCAAAAGGTAATGTATTGCCTGCGAAGCAGTATGGGACATCTTGAGGATGTGAAAGATGTTTATCAACGCAAATTCAATTTCATGTCATAGTGCACTAAAAATCTCATGTTACAATGATACACATGCAGGTTAATCAGACAACTCTTACATTAGGTCCACAAACAACTTCAATTCCGGTGGTCAATAAATTCAAACAGCACTCCCTCAGAACTGCACTCGTGTCAGCCTAGATTATGTGCTCATGTCCTGGATGGGACTTGAATTCATGACCTTGTGACTCAGCAGAGTGTGCTACCACTGAGGCAAACAAACACTTAGTAGAAACTGACTGGAAATTCATGATTCTTTCTATGTTCTCAAACAAACAATCTTTTTGCAGGGACTTTAGCATTAACTACTGTAGAAGTAAATCCCATTATTTGCCCATTTTGCAGACTGGAAATGCTGAAATGGCAGTACAGCATTTCTCCATTAATTTTGTACATTAGTCATAATTGCCCCAAGTCGGTCATATCCCACAAGTCAGAAACCAAAATACATTGTATGACAAGATATTAAAATGTGAACATTCAACAATCTTGAGCAGTTTGGAGATTATACATTTTTACTAGGTGCTTGTAATGTGGTTCACTATATTCTTCACATAACATTTTAAACAGTACTCCTTGATACCGGTTGTAAACTTATTTTTTTTATTGTCAACTAAATTCCATTACACTACAAAGAACAGTAAAATAATGGTACATCAAAATGCAGAAATAAACTTTGAAAGACTGCTAGAATAAATAAAATTTACTATTTTACTCAAAAAATTACTATGAAGCTTCAGTTACCCCTTCCTAACCCCCATTTTTCTTCCTCAGAACAAACTCCCTCCTGAACCCTTCATTTGACAGGCAAGACCACAGCTACATGCAGGCACTCTCTCGGATCCTACAATAGGGATAATTAATCTCATCATCCAACATTCAAACTGAATTTTTGCCTGCAGAAGTGTTGTAGTGCACAATGAGCCTTTGCAAACCTTTGCCCTCCAGCGATCGTAATCTCAGGCCTGCAGTCATTGAAGACATTGCTACTGGTTACTGCATCTTCACAGCTGCTCTCTCGTTCATTATCAGTTTTCTTGGATATTTGCAGTTTAATGGTTAACCGGACCCAGTTTCTTGTAAGTCATTTTCAAAATTCACTTGAATCAGCACAGTAATAAGCTCATTAGAAATCAAGAATCTCAGGTTTAAAAAAAGTCAAATTTGTATACAATTTAAACACCTAGTATCCAAACAGTTTTTGGAAAGCAAAATTCTGACCTATTAACATATCTAATATTAACATAGGCAAATATCCAAAATAGAAACAAGGTCAAACTGCAGTCACTCCCCTACTGGGTGTCAGGGAAACAGATCAAACTGCTGCAACTCATTCAAGATCAATAGTTTGGATCCTTCAGAACATTTGTTAATACTAGATTGAATTATGCTTCACTAATTAGTTTGAACGGAAATACTAAATCACATATAAAAACAAGGGAGCCACATTTCACCTTATTCATCTGCAGATCCGATAGTGAACCTCAGTATTGTGTCAATATGAATTGGTTCTAAAAACCAGACAACACAAAGCCTCCACAAATCCAGCTTAAGAGTTTGAAAAAATTTAAGAACACGTACATAAGGAATAGTAATAAAAAAGTAGATTGATGGTTCCCCTCTTCTGCCTTTACCTAGCTAGAAGTCAAAGTTTGCAAAAAAGGCTCATTACCAAAACTATATTGGACTGATTATTCTCCTAAAAATCTGGCATTTAAGATACAATGCTGAAATTATATGTGAAGGGCAAATTCTGGAATACCAGCATTGCTCCTTTAAAGTCATTAAAATAAAAAAAAGCATTTCAGATTTTAACAATACAGCAAAATTTTAACAGAGGGAGCCACTGGTATATAAGTACAGGTAGCGAAGGTCCAATAAGGTGATGACACATCAGGGAGCACTCCAATAAACATATGCTGCAGAAAAGTGGTTGCCACTGACACAAGCTGAAAACACCCTGTGCTCACAGGTGGTTAATATGGCACTGCTATAAGTCTCAGAGAAACGGCCAACTTGCAGTGTTCAAAAGGAAAAAGGGCACTCCGCAGAAACATGGGACAATTCAAGACACATCTGTGAATTAAGAGAAAACAAATGTTAACTCCAGGCCAGACTCAAGACAAGGTTTTAAATTAGCATACCTTTCTCTTTTGCTACAAAGATAAAGGTCTGCCCTTTTTGCACAGAAAAGTCAAACAATTCCTAGGTTACCTTCCAACTACCATTGAATAGTACACTGAATACTCCACGAGGCACTGACTTGTCCGTAGGAGTTTTAATAAATGAGAAATTGCCATTTTAATAGATCGGCCACTATCAGAAACAAGGACACCTCTTTCAGCATCCTCCAAGTTTTTAAACAAATTGACCTTGTATTCTTTAAATTACAGCGTAGCTGCAGCAGTGATGTGCTGCAAAATAAATGAGATGCCATTAGTGCCTACAGCAGCAGAACACCTGTTGTGAAGGCACAGTTCAAGTGTAAAAGGTCACCTACACAAGCCAAACTGCCCATTTTATCCTGGCTGACTGTTCAGCATGCCCATACAGACTGGCAATGTGCATTTTGTTAAAGTTGCAATCATGATTTTTGAACCACATATAAATTGACCTTACCGGGGCGGGGGGAGAAAGAAGCTCAAACACATTCACTGAGCTCTGCTCACCATCCTGTTGTAATCTAAAGCAGCAAATTCCAAAGCTCCAGTTTATTGCATAGAACCATCTATAGTTCTACAATATAAAAGTAGCAACAGGTATGCTCTAGACACATGTTGCTAGAACATTGAAAAGCCAAGAATAACTCCATTTTAAAAATGAGGAATTCTTTTTCCAGCAACTGCAAAAGCAGTTTTCTGTTGACGCAGCATAATACTGCAAAAAAAAACATGCAAACCTTTGCCCACCAGCAATCTTAATCTCAGGCCTACAGTCACTGAAGACAATGCTACTGGTTACTGCATCTTCACGACTGCAGGTGTGTTACATAGAGACTACAGCACAGAAACAGGCCATTCGGCCCAATTGGTCTATGCAGACGTTTATGCTCCACATGAGCCTCCTCCCTTCCTATTTCATCTAAGCCTATCAGGATTCCCATCTATTCCTTACTCCCTCATGCTTAGCTAGCTTCCCCGTAAATGCATCTATGCTAGTCGCCTCAACTACTCCTTGTGGTAGCGAGTTCCATTCTTACCACTCTTTGGGTAAACAGGTTTCTCCTGAATTCCCAATTGGAATTATTAGCGACTGTTTTATATTTATGACCCCTAGTTTTGGACTCCCCCATAAGTGGAAACATTTTCTCTATGTCTACCCTATCAAGCTCTATTAGCTTAAAGACCTCCATCAGGTCACTCCTCAGCCTTCTCTTTTCTAGAAAAAAGAGCCCCAAGCCTGTTCAGCCTTTCCTGAAAAGGATATCCTCTCAGTTCTGGTATCATCCTTGTGGCAGGATGTGGGTTCAGCCTTGCTTTTCAGAGATATGCACCTTTCCTCAGGGAAAAGAAAAGAAATCGGAGGGTGAGTCACCTCGGGCCACATTCAAGGCAACTAGCTGCTGACTAAAGAGACTGGAAGTGCCTGTCCTCTCAGTCAAGGATGTGGCACACACAAGCCTAAAATGGGGAGACACAGGTTTAAGATCACAGCGTTTTTAAAAAAAAGTTAAATTGGTCTATATACATACAGCTTGCAGGTTGCTCTCCATATCGTCGCATAATCTGGTCGTGCGTGAACTTCACAAAAGTATCATATTGTTCTGAAAAAACATTTGATTCTGATCAAACCAACTTCATTAAAACCATTTAAAAGACTTTTAAGACAGGCTACAGTGAAAGACTAGATACCACCATGGCAGACTACATTAGAAAATAAAAATTAAATCGCCCTGATTAAAACAAAAACTTTCACAAATTTTACACGGCAGTTATGTCCATAATTAAGGATAAGCATACACTGGCAACATATGGTGGGACTCTTCCCTACTCCACCACCCCCAAAATAGCAACTCTCCATCCTGCTCCCAGCAGTCTCACAGATAAATGAAATGAATACTATGATTGAAAATCTTCCACCTCCAAAGATATCCACTAGCTAAGGTGGATAAATTACCATTTGGAAGTAAAACAAAGTGCCTCCAGCACCATGTCTCCCTCACCTCTTCCAGTCAAGGCTGATGTCAGGCTTGATTTTTATGGTTTCCTGACAAGAGCCCTTAAAAAGGTACTCAGGACTGCTGAGCTTAAGCATGCCAACACCCCCTATTCTCCACCCCCCACTCCCAAATACTGCACACCCCCATGAAAATCCACCAACCAGCAAACTCTCAGATCACCACCTCTTTCTCGTCCATGCATACAGCAGTACTTCCAACACATATCCTGGCTGCAGAAACCACCTCACAATGTCAACACCCATAGCTCATAAAAAGCAGTAAACCACAGGACACACAACCCAAATGCAGATCAACCATGGGACCAAGGGACGCAAACTGCACAAACACCTCGGCTTGTTTCAGTGCAAAAATTTAGCAAAATAAAAGTATTAGTTTGATTACCACAAAACTTCTCTGTGACCGTGATGCTATGATTTCCCATGCTGGACATTTTCAACCAAGGCTAATCCAGGAGTTGCCCAAATTACCACATTTGTGCTTTTGAAACACAAACAAAAAAATATTTTCATGGTACAGTATAGTTACATAAAGTCCACAGCACAAAACATGTGCTTCTTTCCAAGAGTTGGGGGTGGGAAGGCTCAAATTTTTGGTGCAGGGGCAGCCTACATGCGAGTATATATGGTAAGCTACCAATGCCCCACAGCAGTTCCAATTTTAGCAGCGGGACTATAAACTAAAATGAGCTGACACTACTGCCTCTAGGATTAGCATTGGAGGGGTGCAAATTTAAATATTTGACTCTTGCAAGGCCAGGTACTGTTTTTCTGGCCATGGACAGAGCTGGTGCTGCTGTGAAATCCACCATGCAACATACATGGGGCAGATTCCATACCCCTGGGAGCCAAGACTAGAAGTCATTTCTACTCATCATAGTTCTGCATTTCGGTTGAACGCAGACCAGTGCGGAGTTTCAAAAGGGATCTGCAAAAGGTTAGGTTTCTGTCTTTTCTTGTTGACTTACTGGCACATTATTCTGTTACTGAACTGTATTTTCTGTGGCACCTCCGTTTTCCCTTCAGTGTCTGAGATGGTCTTAGAAGTTAGGACTTAGGTCACTGAGTGAGTTAGCATTTCCAAAGTATGTTACTCTGCTGGATGTTGCCCGCAAAAGGAAAAAGTTTGAAAACCACTGATTATTAAAATCCGGACCAGAGAAAAATTATTTCTAAACTAGTTTGTTTTACGAGACTGATCGGCCAAGTTTTTTTTTAGAACTTTTCGGGTGGGGGAAAAAAAAGAGTAAAAGAACTTTTTAATCCCATAGCTCAAAACACAAGTATAAATATTTGCATATAATTAAATCATGAATCCCAATAAGCAGTGTTATCTCAACTCCCCCAAAAGGAAAAGCAAGGCTCAGTAAGAGGCAAGTGAGACAGCTGGACTCCATCCTTACGTTAATTCAGTACTGACCCTTGTGCAGCTTCAAACCAAGAAAACTTTCTAGAGCAATTTCATTTCAGATTCCATTCTAAAAAAGGCCAAAGTCCACACAGGAGAGGTCCAATCACATCTCAGTTTGAAACATGAAGGCCCAGATTTACCTGCCAACTTTGTATCCAGTATTTCTTCATACTCTTCACGGATTTTCTCTTCTCGCTCTTTAATCAGGCGTTCACAGATTATTCCAACTTGCCTCAAAGTGAACAGCGGCTGGTCTTTCTTTGACTGTGGTGACAATGATCCAGATGAAGTGCCTGAGGTTGATTTAAAAAAAACAAAATGAGTCTTTTAATCTTATAAACCTTTTATTAAAAGAGAATGCTGAAAATGTACAGTAAGTCAGTCAGCATCTAAAAGAAAAGGACAGTGAACATTTCTGCAGGAAGTTGGGGAGGGTTTAAACTAATGTGGCAGGGGGATCGGAACCGATGCAGGAAGTCAGTGGGAAGTAAAGTGGTGACAGAAACAAAAGGCAGTAAGGGAGAGTGTACAAAACATGACCAGACAGATGGTCTGAGAAAGCAGGGCAAAGACCATGGGAAGTCTAGATTAAACTGCATTTATTTCAATGCAAGAAGTCTGATGGGCAAGGCAGATGAACTCAGGGCATGGATGGGCACATGGGACTGGGATGTTATAGCTATTACTGAAACATGGCTAAGGGAGGGGCAGGACTGGCAGCTCAATGTTCGAGGGTACAGATGCTATAGGAAAGATAGAGCAGGAGGTAAGAGAGAAGGGGGAGTTGCGTTCTTGATTAGGGAGAACATCACGGCAGTAGTGAGAGAGGATATATCCGAGGGTTCGCCCACTGAGTCTATATGGGTAGAACTGAAAAATAAGAAGGGAGAGATCACGTTGATAGGATTTTACTACAGACCCCCAAATAGTAAACGGGAAATTGAGGAGCAAATATGTAAGGAGATTACAGACAGCTGCAAGAAAAATAGGGTGGTAATAGTAGGGGACTTTAACTTTCCCAACATTGACTGGGACAGCCATAGCATTAGGGGCTTGGATGGAGAGAAATTTGTTGAGTGTATTCAGGAGGAATTTCTCATTCAGTATGTGGATGGCCCGACTAGAGAGGGGGCAAAACTTGACCTCCTCTTGGGAAATAAGGAAGGGCAGGTGACAGAAGTGTTGGTGAGGGATCACTTTGGGACAAGTGATCATAATTCCATTAGTTTTAAGATAGCTATGGAGAAGGATAGGTCTGGCCCAAAAGTTAAAATTCTAAATTGGGGAAAGGCCAATTTTGATGGTATTAGACAGGAACTTTCAGAAGTTGATTGGGAGAGTCTGTTGGCAGGCAAAGGGACGTCTGGTAAGTGGGAGGCTTTCAAAAGTGTGTTAACCAGGGTTCAGGGTAAGCACATTCCTTATAAAGTGAAGGGCAAGGCTGGTAGAAGTAGGGAACCTTGGATGACTCGGGAGATTGAGGCACTAGTCAAAAAGAAGAAGGAGGCATATGACATGCATAGGCAGCTGGGATCAAGTGGATCCCTTGAAGAGTATAGAGATTGCCGGAGTAGAGTTAAGAGAGAAATCAGGAGGGCAAAAAGGGGATATGAGATTGCTTTGGCAGACAAGGCAAAGGTGAATCCAAAGAGCTTCTACAAATACATAAAGGGCAAAAGAGTAACTAGGGAGAGAGTAGGGCCTCTTAAGGATCAACAAGGTCATCTATGTGCGGAACCACTAGAGATGGGCGAGATCCTAAATGACTATTTCGCATTGGTATTTACGGTTGAGAAAGGCATGGATGTTAGGGAACTTGGGGAAATAAATAGTGATGTCTTGAGGAGTGTACATATCACAGAGAGGGAGGTGCTGGAAGTCTGAACGCGCATCAAAGTAGATAAATCTCCGGGACCTGATGAAATGTATCCCAGGACGTTATGGGAGGTTAGGGAGGAAATTGCGGGTCCCCTAGCAGAGATATTTCAATCATCGACAGCTACAGGTGAGGTGCCTGAAGATTGGAGGGTAGCAAATGTTGTGCCATTGTTTAAGAAGGGCGGCAGGGAAAAGCCTGGGAACTACAGACTGGTGAGCCTGACATCTGTAGTGGGTAAGTTGTTAGAGGGTATTCTGAGAGACAGGATCTACGGGCATTTGGAGAGGCAGGGACTGATTAGGAACAGTCAGCATGGTTTTGAGAGAGGAAAATCATGTCTCACAAATTTGATTGAGTTTTTTGAAGGGGTAACCAAGAAGATAGATGAGGGCTGTGCAGTAGACGTGGTCTACATGGACTTTAGCAAAGCCTTTGACAAGGTACCGCATGGTAGGTTGTTACATAAGGTTAAATCTCACGGGATCCAAGGTGAGGTAGCCAATTGGATACAAAATTGGATTGCCGGCAGAAGACAGAGGGTGGTTGTGGAGGGTTATTTTTCAAACTGGAGGCCTGTGACCAGCGGTGTGCCTCAGGGATCGGTGCTGGGTCCGCTGTTATTTGTTATTTATTATTTATATTAATGATTTGGATGAGAATTTAGGAGGCATGGTTAGTAAGTTTGCAGATGACACCAAGATTGGTGGCATTGTGGACAGTGAAGAAGGTTATCTAGGATTGCAAAGGGATCTTGATAAATTGGGCCAGTGGGCCGATGAATGGCAGATGGAGTTTAATTTAGATAAATGTGAGGTGATGCATTTTGGTAGATCAAATCAGGCCAGGACCTACTCGTTAATGGTAGGGTGTTGGGGAGAGTTATAGAACAAAGAGATCTAGGAGTACAGGTTCATAGCTCCTTGAAAGTGGAGTCACAGGTAGATAGGGTGGTGAAGAAGGCATTCTGCATGCTTGGTTTCATTGGTCAGAACACTGAATACAGGAGTTGGGATGTCTTGTTGAAGTTGTACAAGACATTAGTTAGGCCACACTTGGAATACTGTGTACAGTTCTGGTCACCCTATTATAGAAAGGATATTATTAAACTAGAAAGAGTGCAGAAAAGATTTACTAGGATGCTACCGGGACTTGATGGTTTGACTTATAGGGAGAGGTTGGATAGACTGGGACTTTTTTCCCTGGAGAGTAGGAGGTTTCGGGGTGATCTTATAGAAGTCTATAAAATAATGAGGGGCATAGATAAGGTCGATAGTCAAAATCTTTTCCCAAAGGTAGGGGAGTCTATAACGAGGGGGCATAGATTTAAGGTGAGAGGGGAGAGATACAAAAGGGTCCAGAGGGGCAATTTTTTCACTCAAAGGGTGGTGAGTGTCTGGAACGAGCTGCCAGAGGCAGTAGTAGAGGCGGGTACAATTTTGTCTTTTAAAAAGCATTTGGACAGTTACATGGGTAAGATGGGTATAGAGGGATATGGGCCAAGTGCAGGCAATTGGGACTAGCTTAGTGGTATAAACTGGGCGACATGGACATGTTGGGCCGAAGGGCCTGTTTCCATGTTGTAAACTTCTATGATTCTATGAAGTGTCCCACTGGAACTTCTTTTTGCATCCATTATCTTTCTACACTGGGCCTGTTCACTTAAGATTAACATGTAGCACACTATACATATGTACCCTAAAGTGTTCACTGGAAATAAGTTAAAAGTAGAACTAAAAAGGAGTTGTATACTTTACAATGTAAATTTAAATTATTTTGGACTGCCAAATCTCAAAAAGGAGCTGGTTTATTATCTCTCTCAACCTTTCTAAAGTCAGGAGTGCTGAAACCCAGCAAGTTAAATACCACGCCATGTGTTGCTTGGAGGTGGTTGATATAAAAAGCCCACAGCATGTGAAGACCTGGATGCATTACATTAAGCTTTTTAAACATTGGTCATTGAGGTGAAGGATGTTAAGGCTGGACATGGAACTTCTTTTTCCAGTGTCAGCAGACAGTACTCCCAGTTCTGGTATGCAACAGGTCAGATGCAGAGTCATGCCCTATGGCTCATCCAAGACTGGATGTCAGGCAAGCAGTCTGATAGCACAGTGGTAGTGGAAGGGTTGAGAGGTGGAGGAGAAGTAGAGCTAATGTTTAGGTTACCCGTAGAAGCCACGGGACAGCATGTAATTGAGGGAATAGAGGGGGTCAAGGATGGATTGTTGAGAGGATTTCCTAGATGACTGAGGGGGTGGAAAGAGAAGCCACTGTTATAAGTACTCTGGCTACAATCAGATAGGTAGGAGTGGAAGCAAATGAGGGCAGTCCCACCGAGCTGGACAGTGGAGGTTGGTGTGGCTGACCACGCTGCAGAGGGGTTAAGGAGGGAGAATGCACCATAGTCACGGAGAATGAGGTTTGTGACTTTGGTTATGGCCTTCCAGTGGTGTTGGGAGGGGTGGAAACCCGATTAGAACAATTCAAATAGGGGGTTGCGGGAGAGTAAGACAATATCACGTTCAAGGACCATGGAGAGGAAATGGAGGTTGGCCACAGGACAGTGGTTAGCGAGAGGTTGAGGGTTTCTTTTTTAGGATAACGCAGATTTTGAAAAGAGCTGGGGGGAGGGGTGATGGGGGCAGTGCCCAATGTGAGGGAATCATTTACAACGGTGGCTATAATGGGGGCCAGGAGTTTTAAAAAATTCATTCTCGGGATATGGGCGTCTCTAGCTGGTCCAGCATTTATTGCATATCACTAGTTGCACTTGACAGTGGTGGTGAACCACTTTCTTGAACCGCTGTAGTCCACGCGTGAAGGTACTCCTACAGTGCCGTTAGGTTGGAAGTTCCAGGATTTTGACCCAGCAATTACGAAGGAACGGCAATATATGTCCAAATTGGGACAGAGAGAGAGACTTGCAGGGGAATTTGGAGGTGATGGTGTTCCCATTCACCTGCTGCCCTCTTCCTTCTACTTGGTGGAAGTCACGGCTTTGGGAGGTACTGTCGAAGAAGCTGTAGCGAGTTGCTGCACTGCATCCTATAGATAGTACACATCGGTGTTGGATGGAGTGGACGTTTAAGGTGGTGAATGGGCACAGGAGGCAGCCATTCAGCCCATCAAGCCCGTGCTGGCTCTCCACAAGAGCAATCCAGTCAGTCCCACTCCCCTGTAGTCCTGCAGATTTCTTCCCTTCAAGTACTTCCAATTCCTTTTTGAAAGCCACGATTGAATCTGCCTCCACCACCCTTTCAGGCAGTGCATTCCAGATCATAATCACTCGCTGCATAAAAAAGTTTTGCCTCATCTCACCTTTGGTTCTTTTGCCAATCACCTTAAATCTTTGATAGTCGACCCTTCCATCAATGGGAACAGTTTCTCTTTATTTACTTTATCTAAACCAGTCATGATTTTGAAGACTTCTAACAAATCTTCTCTCAACCTTCTCTGCTCTAAGGAGAAAAACCCCAGCTTCTCCAGTCTATCCACTTAACTGAAGTCCATCATCCCTGGAACCATTCTAGTAAATCTTTTCTACACCCTCTCTAAGGCCTTCACATCCTTCCTAAAGTGCGGTGCCCAGAACTGGACACAATACTCCAGTTGTGGCCGAACCAGTGTTTTATAAGGGTTCAACATAACTTCCTTGCTTTTGTACTCTATGCATCTATTTATAAAGCCCAGGGTCCCGTATGCTTTTTTAATTGCTTTCTCAACCTGTCCTGCCACCTTCAAAGATTTGTACACATATACCCCCAGGTCTCTGTTCCTGCACCCCCTTTAGAATTGTACAATTAGTTTATATTGCCTCTCCTCGTTCTTCCTGCCAAAATGTATCACTTTGCACTTCTCTGCATTAAATTTCATCTGCCATGTGTCCACCTGAAGTCTATTACTATCCTCCCAAGTTTTGTATCATCTGCAAATTTTGAAATTGTGCCCTGTATACCCAAGTTCAAGTCATTAATATATATCAAAAAAATCAGCAGTCCTAGTACTAGCCCCTGGGGAACACCACTGTATACCTTCCTGCAGTCTGAAAAACAACTGTTCACCACTACTCTCTGTTTCCTGTCACTTAGCCAATTTTGTATGCATGCTGCCACTGCCCCTTTTATTCCATGGCTTCAATTTTGCTGACAAGTCGATTATGTGGAACTTTATCAAACGCCTTTTGAAAATCCATATACACAACATCAACCTCATTGCCCTCATCAATCCTCTCTGTTACCTCATCAAAAAACTCAATCAAGTTAGTTAAATATGATTGGCCTTTAACAAATCCATGCTGGCTTTCTTTTATTAATCCACACTTGTCCAAGTGATTATTAATTTTGTCCCGATCACCGAGTCCAGGAGGTGGTGGTGGGACGGGAAGGAGTTTGGTAAAGTTTGTCTCTAGTGGGCATGCTGGGCTGAAAAGGTCAATGAGAGGGGAAGATAGGGCAGCACGAGTTACTATTCCGAAGGAAGCAATGACATGTTCCATCATGGGCTATCAGAAAATGGCGAGGAGTCACAAAGAATAGCTGTAGACCTTTTCAGAGTGGATTCAAGCCTAAAATGGTGAGTGAGAAGGGTTGGAGTGGAGATCCAGGAGGTAAAGTACCCGATGGGATAAATGAAAGGACAAGGACAGGCGAGGGGAAGGGGAGGAGAGAAAATAAAGCCCCGATACTGTCCAAAAAAAATAATGGGTTCAGGTCTGGCAACCAGAAAGCACACACAAATGGACACAATACAAAATTCTGGGTTACATCAGGATAGCTGTGATTAGGCAAAACAGAGTGTTCGTAAACAGAAAACACAGAGGAGAAACATGAAACAGTCCAAAGTTAAAGGTCTGGGGGCCAGGAAGCTGTGGTGTGACGAAGTCCAAAAGTGCAACATGACATTACACATATCTAATTGGCTCGAATACTACTATTAAGCTAGCCGCTGATGTACTCAAATATAGACAAATAAAACTACCAATCACCAACTAGCACAAGATATTGCTCAAATTTTTATCCCTCTAGATACCAATCAGGAACTAGCAACTGCCATAAAAACAATTCTGATTTCTGACAGGTATGGTTGACCAAAAGAGTACAATTTATAAAACAAACTTTTAATAGAATTTGCAAAATATATTTAAACTTACCAATAAAACTGCCCAAACCCTGATGGAGCAAAATTTTTTGGATGGATTTCCAAGGGGCACAGGACTTCATTTTTGCTTCTTTCCTGGAGCTGGTTTTGCAATGCTGGGTAATCCTGCCCAGTGTTTTCTTTGGACCACCCACATGCCCAACTCAGTTACTTACACTCACCCCCATAGATACATTGGACATACTTCAATTACACTAGATCCCTTTTAACACTTCTGTTTCCTGCACCCCCCACTCCCACCCTGCCATGTACAAACTGCTTCACAGCTTCTTAAGCTGTATCTTCTCTGCAGCAGCTGACTTCCACTCCCCAAAAGATTCTGCCATGCTCCAGCATAGCTCCATCTTGCTCCCCCTCAATCCTTCATATTTGCTCTAAGATCCTTCTTCAATTGCACAAAGACCCCTAACCGCCATCCATCCCAGTTCTGCTAAACCTCTATTTCAAGTCTTCCCAGTCTCCAGGCAACAACTACCACCCCCAATTTTCCCTGACTGCATTTCACCCTTCCCCCAAATATTCCTATGTCCCAGTGCCTCCCTGATACCTGCTCCAAAAGTCCAGCCACCCTGCCAAAGCTCTCTTAGGCCCCAGACCCATAAGCCTGAAAACAAATTTCCAGACCCCCTGAGCTCACATCCCACAATTACTCCCAGGTCAAACCTAATCATTCCCTCCCAGGCCATGGCCCACTCCATCCATTCCCCTCACATGCCAACCCAACACTTTCACATAGCTACAGCTCCTATCCAGTCCCCCCCAGCGCTATCCCAGTCCCTCCATATCTCACTCCTGCAGACCCTCTGGTGACTTCTCCATATCTGACCCTAATAACCACATCCAACCCAATGCATGTCTCTCACCTCGCTGCACATCACAGACCTCAGAAAAGTAAGAAATCAGTTAAGAAACACACAAGAGCCAAACAGATGGAGAGACTTACAAGAGAAACATGATAAAAACAATGAGGCTGCGAGACAGTGACTGCACACGACACAAAGGCAAAAAGGAGGATATAAAAAGAAAGTGTGAGAAAGTAAAGTTCAGTTAGAGATACATTTTTTGAATCCATGAACATGATTAACTATTTTATACTACATTAATCCTATGTCCTTACACATGGGCACTCAAGACCAAGTGTATTTTTTTTTAGGTGAAACGAGGTTAAAGGGCAGGGATAAAAACAGAAAATGCTGGAGAAGCTCAGCAAGTCAGGCAGCATCTGTGAAGAAACTTTCTGGCTGAAAGGTCTATGAACTGAATCGTTGACTTGCTGAGTTTCTCCAGCATTTTGTGTCTTTATTTCAGATTTCCAGCATCTGCAGTATTTTGCTTTTAAAAGGCAGGGATAACTGATCCAGATGTAATTCAGTCTCCATTTTAAAGACATACGTTCCGCCCTTATTTTTATACAGTACTTTGATTTTATAATATGGATAGTTAAAGAACAAAACTGATGGCAATTTGGAGAGCAGAAAAGTAGAGTTGGAGAACAGAAGTTCTCTGCAATACAGGCTAAGGAGCTGGGAGATAGAAAAGTGAGGCTGAAGTGTGTCATTACAGTGTGACTGCCATAGGCAGTTCCTACTATAAATGTGGATACAGGAATTTATAATGGAAAACCTTGATAATACCCTTCCCTTTCCCCCATCATCCTAACATTGCACCTCATGAGTACAGCTTCCTATTTGTAACCAATTATCTTGTTCTATCAGAGTACGGTGGCTTTAATAGAATCATTAGTCTTTCATGTGGAACTTGGTCAAAACCCAAAAGAACTCATCATAATGAGATCCACTACTTTATTTGCAACATTCTCAAATTCTAGGAGATACATCAGGCAGGCTCTGTCCATTCTAAATCCATGCAGGCAGGTTATGCCATCAGTAGATGGGCACTCCTCCAGCCTGATCTTTAAAATGGTTTCCATTATTCAACATGTTATTGATGTTAGTCTAATAGCCTGTAGTTGCTTGGATCAGATTTGTCACCTCCAAGTATAGGGGACATATTTGCTTCCAATCCTATGGAGCCTCATTAATGCCCAATAATCCTTTCAGGAACATGGCCAGCATCCTACAATATTTTTACTAATCTCCTTTAGTATCCTAGGATATGGTCATCCAGTCCAGGCTGCTTGTTGGTTTTAGTCCCTACAACCTATCAAGTACTTCAGCCATACCTCTAGGATATTCACTGTTCTACAAAAATTGTACAGTAACCACATCAATAGTTTCCATAAGTATTATACCAAGTGCTTACAATACATTACTGATCTACATTGTTTTGCATACAAGAAATCCTAAATTACTGGAATACTACTGTACTTTTGAATCAGTTTGGAAAGAATGCTTGTGTAGAACTGTTGTTTTGTGAATTCCTCCTGAACTAATATAGTAGCTCTCTATCTTTTGATATACAATGACTGTCATTTACCAATGGCAGTCTGCCCTGACATCATTCAAAATTGCCACATCAACAGAGGGCCAAGTGGCAAGAAGCTGCCACGTCTGATATTGCATGAGTCAAGCTCAAAAAGAAAAAAAAAAGTAATTCTATTCATTGTTAAAATCTATTCCTACTGTTATTGGCATGGAAGTTGTCCACTTATAATTGCAGTGCAACTCAATACTTTGCTCGTGATGGTCACCATCGGGTACAAAAGACTACTTTTGAGCAGAAATGGATGCTCAAATTGAGTGAACCTAGGCAATTTAAAAAAAAACAATTTACACACAAATATCTGCCATGCAGCTTTGAGTGTATAAAAAGTTGTGAAGCAATACCATTTGATTCTTGCACGAAGGGAACCCATTCCAAGGATAATACTGTGACATGTCAGACTAATTTGTCAATTAGCTAGTGATAGACAATCACAGTGCCTTGCATCCTGACCTTGTCTAAAACCAGGAATCATTTCAAGGAATTGTAATTTGTGCTTTCAATATAAAATGCCATGGCTGCTGCTGAAGCATACAGATCACAACAGTTTTTGCAGACAAACATCAATGTAGATTTCAGCAAGGAATCTGAAGGACCACACTTAAGACTGCACATACCTTGCAAAGCTGGTCCATTTAAAATTGGAATATGAGATTGTGTATCACTTGAACAACTGCCCTCCGTCTGATGCAGGAAACTTTCTAAATGCCTCCTTTTCTGAATGCGTTTGTACTCCTGTTTTATGTTGTGCAGAATTTGTTCTGAAAGGGAAAACAAAAAAAACTTTTCAACTGAATGAACCATTTTAAAATCTTTAATATATAAATAACCTAGAGGTTCTACCGGTAAACCTCTTGAAAGAGGGATTGGGGGGGGGAGCTTGCACTACTAACCAAGTAACATGTACAATATACACATTTAAAAGCAGAATATCTATTTGAAAACCAAGAGATCACATATGACAAGAATAACAATATTTCCATAAGCAGTATGTTTTGTCTATCATTATTTATGATATGAATCTGAAGCTTGTGAATTTTAGATTTCAGCCAATAAAGTTTGAATAATCAAAAAATAATTCTTCATGCCTGAGACATCCACTGACTTTACAAGGAATGTCAATGGAACACACATCAACAGTCCACTTGTATGGCTTAGCTCCAATGCTCCAATTTTGGCAAACAGTATTGACTTACATTATAGGCAAAATAAGGAGGGATAGGATAAGGGCCATTTTATTTTTGCAAACATACCAGAGCCCAATATATCAAAATTTTCAGCGAAAAAATGTTCAGGTTTACTCAATGAAGTCTACTCTTCTTAGTTCAAAGTGTCTCAATTCAAATTACTGGATAATTAAAAAAGCACAAAAACAACTTTGAATTATCAGTAGGCTGTATTGCAGGATTCTATCTAACTCTGCCATTAAAAAAACTTTAACGTACCTGTCCAAAATAGGCCATCAAGAACAGCATGAGGTGTTAGTTGGCAAGAAGGGAAAGTAAATCAAGTAGAGAACAGTGCAAAGTACTGCGACAGACTGTAAAGCATCTGTACTTTTTGTTTCTTAGATATAATGTGTAGGCTCAAAACATACCTTAATAAAGGATTTTTTGTACAGATCACAAGTTTACATCAGTTATTAATGATCTGCAGAACTGGGCAGGATGGGGAAAACAGGAGAAATGAGTGACCAGTGATTCTGGAACGGATTTTTACCGGAGGAAGCAGCCATAAATATAGTGTAAACAATTTTACAACACCAAGTTATAGTCCAGCAATTTTATTTTAAATTCATAAGCTTTCGGAGGCTTCCTCCTTCCTCAGGTGAACGATGTCATTTCGTTCACCTCAGGAAGGAGGAAGCCTCCAAAAGCTTGTGAATTTAAAATAAAATTGCTGGACTATAACTTGGTGTTGTAAAATTGTTTACAATTGTCAACCCCAGTCCATCACCGGCATCTCCACATCATAAATATAGTGGGCAATGTTTACTCTGGATTTAAATGAAACAAAGTAGGATCAGGAGAAGCAAGTCATTTATGACCAGCCTCGCGTGATGATTGGCTACAACGCTGCAATAAAATTAAAATTTTATAATCGCCATCTATACAAAAGACTAAAATGTGAATCTCTGCATATCCCCTGCTTTACTAGTTGCCTCTTAATAGTACTTTGAATACAAATTTTTGGGATATTGCCAAGAACAGAGCTGGTACCACACAAAGAAAACTACATCTATAGTGGCTGCCCAACAGAGATAAAGACCAGCTAGTCTGCTTCAAAGACAATTGTTACAGGGCAGCATTGCATACATTAATGTATTTAAAATATATACACAATAGTACAATTAAATTCATGGAAGTACAAATCGGATAAAACAGAAACTGCATCTGGCCAAACCAAATGCACTAAATATGCATCAATCAGTTTTGTTTAGAAAGGATCAGTTTGTCCAGACAGCCAAATCTGCCCCAGTTATGGCTGTTTAAAAATAAACAATGGTGACTCAAAACAAAAACCCAAGATACAAATGGTGGAACAGAGTCTTACAAGGAAAATGGAGTGCAATGGTTGTACAGTCCTTATAACCTGATTGGTGCAGTCAATCAGCGTGATGCGGAGGCATCAGGGCAATGGCAATCACAGCTGCCAGTTGCAAAGCTTGCCCATACCAAAAGCTGCCTCCCTCCTGTGATCACTGAATCCAACTGATATTTGTAAATCACAACCATATTCAGTTGTTCTTTACACAAAATACTGTATTACATAAAAGAGACATGATCTAATGTGTTTGGTTTCAACAGACATTAGGCAAACCAGTCAGAATTGACCTTTCTGCAAATCTTGCAATAGGAAGTTCAATGTATTGAATATAAATGCATACTTTAAATGAAAACATTTGGTGCAAAGGGAAGATAGAAGATCTATGACCAGATTTTACATTGGGTATTCACAGCCCAGCCCAATCATGACACTGTTGCAGTTCTGCTCATCAGTAATGCGTGTGGGTGTATCAATGCCTTAGGAATTGGGTGTATTTAGAAGTACAAAGACATATTTAAATACCAATTTTAGTTAAAAGTCTAGTGATTTTAGAAGACACAGTTGAGGTAACTAGCTTTAAGACAGAATCGAAGGCAACATAGAAGATTCTCAAACCATTCTGCCAAAACCAAGAGTGGCTATTTATTCAGCAGGGAATAGGTTTAGATTGAGAAGACTGCATCTGCCCAAACCAAATGCACTAAATATGCATCAATCCTAGACTAGGGAATGATGAGAAATTTAAAAAAAAATCTCAGGACTCTTGCTCCTAATCACTAACCAGTACATCCACCGGAAAGTGCAGGTGTGTGAATGTGAGATGAGAAGAGAATCAATTATGTTCTCCACAATAGTAGTCTACTGGCACTCATTGATTAAACTCATAAATGAAGAATGGCCACTTGGTTCTGAAAGGCATCCATTGTCCACAGTACAAGTCAGCACCTTTTGAACAGATGACAAGTTTAACTGGCATTCAGGAAAATGAACAAGGACATTATAAATTCTTGTAAAAAAAATACTATTAAAAAAGGTGCACACAATTGCATTCCACCTCCCATTCAATATCAACAGAGTAATGAGAAATGTAAACAGACCACATGTTAAAACAAGACCATACAAAAATGATAATCTTGACATCCCACGTGTATAACACGAGCAATATTAACAATTGGACTCTAACTGCAATGCACGACAAGATGCACAAGTCCAGTGGTACATTTTTAAATATCCCTATCACAAGCATTTTAACCTTTCCCCAGGATAGTGGCCAACCCACTAATAGGACTAAAAGCCATCTATCAAATGTGCAAGAATGGTACAGGCTAACTGATCATTTGCTTTGTTCTGCTCTGTCTCCAAGAAGTACCTCTCCTCCACACAAAACCTTCTCGAAGTTAAGCTGTTAAACTAAGTAGAAATTCAAGTTGTACAAATTTGTGTGGTTTCCATGGTGTGTAGTCAGAGTTAAGAGTGCTGTTTAGAACAAAACCTTCTGAGCCTAGTTAGAACCCATCTGGAAATACACAAAGTAAAATTAAACACTCACCGTTTCCAATCTCTAATCATAAAGTTATGGCAATTTGTTATTCTAAATAATTACCTGGTAGCAGAGAGATCTTTAAAATCCAAGTTCGCAATGCACCAAGTGATCTCAATTTGACCCACCATTGATAAAAAAAAATTAGATACACAGCTCCTATCTGTATGAAGGTTCCCGTAACAAACAAATGACAATCACTATAAAAGTATGTCCTATATAGACAATAAAAAGAAAGCTATCTCAGTCTACTTCATCATGAGAGACCTTAAACTCATTCTGAAAAACTGTCTAGGTTAGAAATAGTAGATCAAACACTGCATAAACCCTGAAATTTAAGAGAAACGGCTTCCATTACAAATACAGCATTTTAAAACCAAGTGGTTTCCACTGGCAGTTTCCTGCAAATGCAAGAAATAAACAAGCACTGTAGGTGAATTGTAAAATTGCTGTAATATACCATTACCAATTGGTCAAAATTAGATTTCTGTATGCACTAACGATTCAGCCTAATACTTCCCCCCCCGAAAATGTTTAAAACAGTTTTATACTAGGGACTGAGTGCAACAGTTCATTAGCCTTTCACTTGTGGCCTAGGCTTGAAGCCAGCTCAGCTCAAAGCAATGGAAGTCTATTGGCTTATGGGTTCGTGTGATCACAACATAGTTCCTCCTTTTAATACAGGACAATTTAAAAAGCTTACTCAAGAGATCATAGTGGCTAGTTTAGTAAATAAACATCTTCAGCCTGATGCAACAGAAATGGTGCTTCTCAGCCTGAGGCATATCATGGGAGCAGAATAAAGAGAGCATATTCATCCCCTCGTGCCAGTTCCACCATTCAATTGGATCATGGCTGATCACTATGCATCTAACCTATGCTATATCCAATCCAGGAATGCTTGATGATAACACAAGATATCTGAAATGGATGTTTAATTTTCCAAAATTAAGATCTCACCTCGATGAACACAATTTTCTGCGAAATTAGATATTTATATAATTAATGACCACAGGACAACGGTCTAGGTTTTACTTTCACTAGTGTTATAGAATCTTCCCACAGTTTTTCCCCTGCAATTACAGGTCAAACCTTAGCTTCTGAAAAAAAGATGCATTATATGAGTCATCACCTCCTTAAAATAGCTGCCTATACTTTTCTGTGACTTCTAACAGGCACCCTACCTCTAGATAAGTTGTAACTGCACAACACTAAAAGCCACAGACCACTTGAGCCAAGAACCTAGAGTCGTACTTCAACCACCAGCACGGACTTTAATTCTGCCCCATTATATCAATAGGATTCCGTACAAATCTCAGAACAATTGCTGTGGTTAGGTCTTGAAAGGGGGAAAAATTATTTGAGGGGTCAAAATCCAACTGTCAAAGCAGCCATCTTAAGTGTATCCAAACAATGCTTTAATTGACATCAATATTCTGGTTACAGTACCCAAAAGCACTGAAAATCTAATTCAGGCCAAACCTAATTCAGAAAAACTAACTAAGAAAACACAACTGCATCATCACAACTCCCTAAATTCCACCTCAAATCCCACCGCCCACCCTCACCCACACGAACTTGCATTTATATAGTACACTGAACAGGCAAATCCTGGAGCCAACCAAATGGACCAGATCAAAACTAAAATATAGTTGCAATAAAACTGCTGAACATACTTCAGGGCACTACACAAGTGTCATTTGATTAGTTTTGAAAGTAGCCCAGCTTCTATTGCCTTATGCATTAACCAAGGACACAAAGCCGAAGCCTTTTCCTTTCTCTATATTAATGGTGGGAATTTAAGTTTTCCTGAACACTTATATGCACATTAAATCTTATAATGCATGTTTTCTTCTATAGAATGCTATTCTGCTTTATATAATACAATTAATCAAAGTGGAAACTAGCAGTTAATGCAACCTATGTTGAGATGCTTTGCAATATATAAATTAGTGCAATGATAAGGAAGTGTGTTTGACATAGTTTAGTGATTTAATTTTTCACATTAGCACTCTACAGTGGGCAGAGGAGTCAAAATGGAGTACATCCAGCTAACGTGATATTACCAAATATAAAAAAGTGTGATTTCCAAAATTACTTAACATAAAAATCTCCTTAAAAATACTTACTGTAAACAGTTTACATCTCATGAAAAATGTAGAAGCAAATTCTAATGGTGTTTCCCTCAGTCAGGACATTAGAATGATTTAATAAGGCAAATTACATTTATGCAAAGCCACCTTTTTGTAAAATTATGAGTTACAAATCTATCAATAAAACTGGATATTAGAACTTAACTTACATGTAGTAATTTTAACAGGAAAATCAAAATGCCCAAACAAGCCAATTCATATCTGGATTTCGGCAGTGTAACAGTTAACAAATCAAAAATGCTGTACTGAAAGGAAAACATGTCTCCACAGTATATGGCTCACTCAAGAGCTTTACCACAATAAAGGATAATCATTTACCAAATAGGCAGAATGTAGTCTTATCCTTCGATTCAGACAAATCTAGCACACTTCCTTTTTTGGAAAGTAACAGGTTCTGATCTTGTACAAAATGGGTCTGTTTTTACATAGCATATGATTAGATATTCTGTGTCCTACAAATACTGCTCAAAATTTAGAAAATACGCCCTTAAATAAAATATAAACATTCTCAAAGCGAGTTCTACTCATGGCCACACAAACGTGCTGCACCGTTTCATTCTGGGTCATAGGTTCACAAAGTGAGGCAAAACCGGATTTGAATAGTAAATTTAGGCAAGAAAACGATTCTCACATCCATGAGAAACAGATTCGAAGCGTTTTCAGTCTCCATGTCAAATGATAAGAATTAATCTTAGTCTGTACAGGATCTTGTCGGTTCTCGCTTCGAGAAAGGGTGCAGCTCTTGCCCCTCCCCAATCTCTCGCGCGGATCAATAGATTGAAATCCAAGACCGGGTCATTTAAAACCTCAACAACT